>NW_028278328.1:0-145125 GCF_059751315.1 Micrasema longulum
TGTGTTATTGCTCTGTATTTGACTGGAAATCGCAACCAGCCATTATTCATGAGCTACAACATTTACATGTGAACAAAATCTACGTCAAAATTATTCTGGTATGAATCAGTGCATTTACGACAGTTTCAGAAGTGTGGAACTGGAGAGGAATTTCAAAGGAGAGAAGAACGCCTAGGTTTAGCTAAAGCCCACCCAGGCCGGTCGAGCTTATGATGTTTTTGTTTTTTTATTTATTATTTACATACAATATTACATTTTTATTATTTTTTTTAACATTTATTATTATTTCATTTTTTTAACAGGACTCACCAAGCCAATTAATATGGCTTGTCGGTAAAGATCCTTTACATTAAAACATATGATAACACTACATTGTTGAATAATAATAATTACTACTTACTTAAATATAAGGAGCGACAAAAAAGTACCTATAATTTATGTTTTCAAATAATAATTAGAAAAATGTAAAAAAAAAGTAAAAAATAAGTAAATAATATCGCAATTATAAGTTTAAAAAAAATATACAATACCGGAGTACCAAAATTTAAAACAGAAGTGTGTACATATTTAATAGGAACAAAGCATTTTATTAAAAACATTATTTCTTAACATATCTATATCTATTTCCATTTCCATAATCATATCTATATCTTTATCTATATCCATATCTTTATTCATATATATATATATACAAATATATATATATACCCGTACATGCACACATACATACATATCCATATACACACATATACACATACATACACATGAACATATATATACACACATTTAAATATCCATGAAAATACTACAAAAAATTATGTTTTATTTATATCTATATTTACAAATATTAAATTTTATTAATATATAGACTCCTGATCGAATAGCCAGTCGATTATTTTGCCCTTGTCACTTTTGGTAGTGCCATTTCTAAGATTGTTTGGTAACAAATTGAACATAACTGGAACCACATATTTTTCAGTTTTTTCCCCGTATTTGTTGCTTGTCTTTGAAATCACTAAACCTTCATTTTGTGTGAATCTTGTGTAATAACCAAATTCCAATGAACTTTGATGATGATGATGATAATGGTTAAAATGAAAAAGAGTTAGACGCTCGTAATATAAGGAGTTTTTGCAATACGCACATGTTCTACCTTTATATTTTTGTGACGTGTTAATTAATTTATTTCAGAGGATCAAATCAACTTTGTGAAAAGAAGCGCAACTGAAGTCTCGAACCTCGGTTTCCCCTACGAATATGGCAGCCTGATGCACTACGGCTTGTATGATTTTAGCATCGATGGAAACAAGACCATGATAGCACTAAAGGTAAATACAAAACCGTCTCCCTGAGAACATCATGGTCATAGACCCCTGCATCGGTACACTCATAACGCAATGTCAGGGGATCAGTCTTTCACTTCTAGTTCAGTCCAGGGACTGAAAAGTATTCTGCGTCATGAGCAAAAACGCGGCTATTCGAAAAAGTCGTATTTTGAGAGGGGGCCCTTTTTATCATTTACAAACATTATGCAAACTTCAAAAACCTGATAAATCATAAGTAGAGTATGTCAATTGTTTCTAAAGCATTTAATTACCGATAATATTTCTTGTTTTACTGATAATGTTTCATAGATTCCAAACTTTCAAAAATTTCCTTCTTTTAAAAAACACGCACTATCCTGGATACAAACTAAAGATACGAACTCTTTTTTTCTATGATATATTTTGTTGCCCTTTAATAATAAGGAATGTTTTTTTTTAATATTTTTTATTTTCGTTTTTAATTGCTGTAAAAAATACCATGCAATATTTTACAGAATATTTTATTTTCTCTTTCTTATGTTAAACAAAAATAGTATAACTGTCTATTTATTATAGGAGCAAAATGCCTTTGTGGGATTTTTTCGTTTACTATTTTAACTAATTATATGTATTTCACTGCTATGTAAGTATCCTTTTTTTTAATACTCTGTTGTATTATTATGTTTATTGTACAAAAAACAAAAAAAAAAAAAAAAAAAAAAACCTGTGTGTGTCATATCTACATAGAGTTTTGAAAATAAATGCCTAGATATTGTGTTATCGTTTTAAAAACTTTAAAACATTATATCGTTTTTCGTCATGAAATATTTTTTTTACTGCTCATTGCTATAAATCGAATGGTTCAAAATTTTTTGTAGAACATCACCTGAAATTTAACCCATTTTGAGCTGCTTTTTTGCTTATGAAGGCAGTGTTGCAGCAAATCTCAATTTTTTCATTTATTTAATTTGATGACTACAAAAAATACAAATCGCTGCCCTAATTCTTCAATGTTCAATAGATCATTTTTTTATTGAGTTATGAATGCCAATTTGTTAATTATCTTATTATGCGTTCATGTAGCTAAAGAATTATTATTTTTTCCGTTATTAAAGCGTATTTTCAGCATTTTCTGAGTGCTAATCTCCACTTGCTGATTTGACTTATTTGACCGTCAATAACTGTGTTACAAAATACTTACTTTAAATGTTTTCATTACAATCTCTACTCAGGTATTTGCTTTAAATAGATATTTTATTTGAGGATCCCTCAAGCACATCAGATATTAGGCATTTTAAAGAAGCCCTGAATAATATTTTTATTAGTAGTAACAAAGCTATTGAAATTCTCATTTCAATAGAAGACATCAATATAAATTTTAATAGAAGAAAAAATAAATGAATAAGTCACTCAGATACCGAAATACAATTAAACCTAAATTTCTAAATTCCACACAAGTCATGGTTAAAATAGTTTTGTTTTCAAAAGAATAAAAAATTATAATAATCTCCCCAATGAAATAAATACCATTAAAACTAACATACCTTCCAATGAAAAAATTCTAAAAATTTATTTTTTTTGAAAATGAGTAAAAACAGCATTCTATGTCAATTAGTATTCATTTTGCGGTGTCGTATAAGGTCCCCAACGTTGGCGATCGCTACAGCGAAAGCATCTCGGTCCTGTGCGTCATATCTTCACTGAGTTTTTGCTAATGAATGTCTATATATTAGGTTATCGTTTAAAAAACTTTAAAACATTATATCGTTTTTCGTCCTGATGTATTTTTTTTTGCTCATTGCTCGTCATCAAATGGTTAGAAATTTCTTGTAGAGCATTGCTTAAAATCAAACCCATTTTGTGCCGCCTTTTTGCTTATGAAGGCAGTATTGCTGCGAATCACATTTTTTTATTTATTTAATTTGAAGATTACAAAAAATATAGCTCCTTTATCATTAAAACATAGAGAGACAAGATTTATAAAATAAAAAAAAACTAAAAATCATACAAGATTTATATTTATTTAAATAACCCAAAAATTATACAGCATAATCAGTAGAAAGTTAAAATAATAAAACATTCTACACTAAAACAACAAGAAAATCATAAGAACTGTTTCTCACAGCTAGGCAAAGTGAACAAGAAACTGTATATATATAATATTATGAAATGCATAAATAAATAAATATAATTACCATTCACCATCTTTGAAAAAGTTCAAAAGGTCTGTTCTATGGGAACAATACCCTACACTAAATATATCAGATACATGGGTATAACTATTGCCGAGTTCATGAAGTCTATTAAATCCGGCATGACAAGTATACACTGTCCGTGAATTGTTGCTACAAAACTGTGGCACCTGTCTAGTCATTCTTCCAGGTACCCTAAAGTTGATGAGAGATAATAGTTCAGGGCAATTCCATATTGAATTTACAATTTTGAATAAATTTAAAAGGTCTATAATTTTTCTTTTTTCGTTAAGTTTTATCAAATTTAACAAATTATTAAAATAATTTATATATTAAAATAATTTCAAAAACAAAACATGGTTATAAAATCCAGACGCTTTCCGATGACACTCTACCAATATGGACGTTTGTTTTTATCAAAAGTCATCGTCATCCCTCGAAATGATGCTATAGATGGGTCTATGGGTATGGGCATCTCTTATCTCTTTTGACAACTAATTAAACATTTTAAGTCATTTATGGCATAGATTATTTTAAGTTGCTTAGATTCTTGTTTTGGGGAGTCTGAAACCCTCATCTGCCCTCGTAGGATAGCAATTAATTTCTTAAACTTTATTTTTTAAATTTATTACTTTATAAAATTTGTAATTTGTTAATACTTTCTTCTTACTTTCAGCCAACAACCGACGTTATTGGACAATATGTAAAAATGAGTGATTTAGATGTGAAAAGATTGAAAAAAATGTACAGCTGCCCTTGATTATTATGTCAAATTATATTTCTCTTATTCTTTGTTCCGCAATTGTGTGGACAAAAATTTCATATAATTTTGTAAAACTGTTTATTTTATCCTGATTGACTATTTTGATGTAATAAAATGCATAACCTAATCTCGTGAGTTTTTTGATTTGGAAAAAAAAATTCTTTCAGACAATATCCAATCCCTGTAATAAAAACAAACCATGCGCGGTCCGTCTATAGATTAGATAATACAATAATTCCTTAAAACGTGGACCAATTGAACGTACTTATGCAGAAAGCAGCTAGTCCACAATTTTGAATAAATGAGATTTTTATGTAAATAAAATTTAATGTTAACATCACATGAAATTATGGGTTAAAAGTGAAGGAAGACATTTAATTAGTTTATTATTTAGATTTGGCAAATTAAATTCATAAAACATTAAACGAATTCAAATATTTTTATTAATTATCCTTAAAAATTTAGTTAGAAGTAAATAACAATGTTTGAGTATGTTGCAGACTGACTGGACTTCCTCCCTAGGGAGATAGTCTCTCTGTTGTCTAATTTTGAGCCATTTCAGATGCCGATAATCAGAAATGTAGTCATATTTCCTTAGACCAAAAATGTACCTTATGAATGTATTCTGAAGTCGTTCAAGTTTATTGAGTTGCTCATAGCTTAAATCAGTCATGGAAACATTAGCGTAATTTAGAATGGGTAGTAGTAATGCTTGTACAAGGGTGCATTTACTATTAATGAGTAAGAATTTTTGCAACCTTCTAAGTGAGTGTAGACTGAAATGTTTTGCGGCTTAATTCATTAGTATAAGCTCGCCAGCATAGATGTCCATCCATTAGTACTCCTAGATTTTTTAAGGATTTCCTGTATTGTTGCCTTTATCGAAGATAATTATCAGGGACAAATAGACCAAATTCATTCAGAATATCGGAATTATGTATGCGACCACCAATGAGTTGGAAAAAGTGAACACCTAAACGAATATTCCTTCTTTCCAACAATGATTGGTAGCCCAACATTCCCATATGTGTGTGTTGCTACACATTTAAAGAGGGCAAGTTATCCCTGCTAATCCCTGTAACAGCGCCTAAAGCTTAGCTGAAATTAAGCATGTGTATAAAATCTATAAGAAAATTTTGAGATTTTTAAAAAACTAGCGTTTCATTTTAAAACGATATTGAACACGGTCCTGAGAACCTTAACCCCGCTTGCCTACTTTAAAAAGCATCGGGTATTCGATGTCTGGATGATTGGATGTCCACTGCGGACTGTTCGTCGGCAGTTCATTTCAGAACTACGGGACGTGAACCTGACTTCGGAGGACGCACAGGAAATGGCAGCCGACAGAGATGCCGGGAGGATCTTCGTAGAACCGTACGCTACAACCATGGAGCAAACATAGAATGATGATGATTATGATGATAAGCATTTCAGTAGCTATGTGATAACAATTTCACACCGTGGTTGTTTATCGTATTTACGATCACAATGAAACATCGGTGATCACTTAATATTAAATGTCAAAATATTTACGTTTCGCGACGTACAATCCTGCTACGCAATCACATATTTGAAATCACCGGTGTAAATGTGGAAGATATTCCAAATCTGCTATTTTTATTTATTTATTTACTATTTATCATGCTTTTTATTGTATTTAGCCGGCGCGGCGGTTGTCAAGCCAAAAACAAGAAAAGCAGTCGCCATAGTAATTGTAATTTAATTTTCACTTTTTTTGTATTAGATACTTCTAACTATTTTGCAAATGCGATATAATTGTATAATTTTTTATAGTAAACGCCGATTTTTCGCCAATGAACTGTATTAATTTACGGGGAAAACAAAAACAAACCGACACGAGCGTTAACTTAGAGATTACACACGCGTTGACTTATGACTGCGATAACTTAAGCATGTTCATTATTGTTCATTGTGATCGCCCAAATGCTTAGCATGTTTTTAAGCACCCCGGTAGTTATTTGTTATTGAGCTACAGGCGTCAATACTGTCACGTGAAATCAATAAATTCAATACATGACTTGCTGTTGGGTAGGGTCGGTACGAAAAACAATTTATTTCCACGACTTTAGGAACTATTCTAAGGTCAAAGGTCCACATCACACATCACACATCACACATCACACCACATTACAGTACTTTAATATTGTAAAACCCGAAACAGGAATTCAATCATCGAACCCTTGAAATTCCAGAAGTTCGCATAATGAGTTTTTATAGGTTGGTGTGCCTTGTGTCGTTTGCTCACTTTTCCGACGTTTCGGATTAGATTACATCAGGGTTGCTGTTTTTATTTTTAGGAGTTAAATAATAGAATAACGCAACAGAGAGGAAAAACATTTTTGAGAAGGGGAATATGAGAGTCTTTGCATTTACAGGGCTTATGACCTGTCATTGGCTGGTTTAAGTGGCCACTTTACACACTGTGTAACTGTTATACCCTATGGTGGTACGTGAAGTTCAATAATAAGACTCAGTGTAGTTGACTGTGGTTTATTCTAAATGCTTATTGTATTGTGGTAAGAGAGCGACTGTTTGCTAGGAGAGACCAATCTAGAATGACTTGCCAAGCTGTGTGGGTATGCAGACGACTGTAGATATATTGTTGTCACCAACAATATACCTACATTCCTAAAAGTTACATTCACCATTCTGCCTATGTTTGAAAATCCACATTTCCTCAACCCTTCCATCTGTTGACTTTTGTGAAGTAAAAGAGCTGAAACCTTTATCATGCGGGCGAGATTCATCCGGTTGAACCAATTCACCTACTAGGCAACGCCTGAAAGCAATTTTCCAATTTTTTATACTTCTTCATTTACCGGATAGTAAATTCAACAATGTTTTGAGTATGTCCAAATACTTGCCGACTGGCTGGATTTTCTCCCTAAAGAGTTGTTCATATTTAAATTTGTTGCAACAGAGAGGGAAAACATTTTTGAGAATGGTAATATGGGAGTCTAGGCATTTACAGGGCTTATGACCTGTCGTTGGCTGGTTTAAGTGACCACTTTACACTTTACTTTACTTTAATACATTTTTAAAATAAATAAAAAAAATAGCACGATGAATTCAGTTGATATTGAATTGAATGTCAACTGTCAACTGTCAATCGGTATTCGATTGAAATGTCAACTGGCCGAACCGTTTTAGAAATTGATAAGTGCTAAAAACGGCCGCGCCGAGCGCCATATGTCCTGCAATATGACGCATGCGTGTAATTATGGTATTATGTCAAAAGTACCATCTCAAAGAAAAATAGCCCTTAAGAAATAATGTTTGAAATACTGTTTTCCAAATCAAGAATCTTCAAATAATTTGTGTAATCTGCAAGTTTAATCTAAAAAAAAACCCGCACTGGGGTTAATACATTCAAAATATAGTATACCTACTTATTTGTATGAAAATATAATCTGGAATAATCGGCTAGTTTCTTGCCTCACCGCAGGCACTGGGCGCGCTTTATTAATATTAATATTTATATTACGATAAAAATACAAACGGTGGAAATCATTTAAAATAAATAGTAATCATTTATTTGTTTTTCTGTAAATAAAGTTACAGTAAAATATTATTATGGTTAGTCAAATATAATGGGTAAGCTGCGCATAATCGCTTCTAAACACGGTTCGCCCCTGGTAAATATGTATCCCAAAATGAATTCTTTTTTGGCATGATTTGCTTTGTTTGTCTGCGTGTAAATAAACGCGAACAGTAAAATATAAAACGTTTCTGGTACTACAAAGCTTTGTAATCAAATAAAATAATTGAAAGCGGTTACTGGAAGCGCTATTTCGAGTCAAAACTCTTATGGGATCTCGTCCACCACAAAATAGGGGAAAGCGCCCATAAATGGGACAAAATACAAATGGACAATTCGTATCGAGTTTTTTTGGTACATATTATGGCAGCTCAGAAGGCCTGATCAAAGTGGCGTCGTTACATTCAGGCTTGTAAAACCAGCGTAATGAGGAACTTCAGCTCTATGGGAAATTTGATTCAATAAATAATGTTTTCTTGCACGGGGTAAAATTGGAGCATTAAATTGTACGGCAAAGTTTCCTGAAAATGTACGAAAAAAGCAATTAAAAACATTTTGATAAAAACGAAAAACTATGAATGACGTCACAGGTTCATATGAATCAACCAATTGTGAAGAGAGTTGTGGAATTTTTTTGGTTTGCTTGCCGTAAATAAACCAATGGACAAAATTAATAAGCGGAAGAAAACCTATGACGCTACACGCAGAGTTAATTCAGAAATACAAAACTCTAAAAAATCGTCGCCCGGATAATAACAATACATTTCAATTTTTTAAGAAAAATGGCTTAGTTTTACAGTCTATTAAGAAATAAAATCGTATCTCAAATATCATTTTAATTTTGTTTGTTATATATATTTTTTATTCTTCTATTAATTTCAATGATATTATTATTCCTTTTTTTTTTCAATACTACTATATTTTACTAGTATTTTGTTGGTTTCAATGATACTATTTATTTTGCATATTTGATTATGAATGAATCAAATTTATATGTATATTTTGTATTTTAATTTAACTCTGATTATCTTTTTTAAATTGTATTCTTTGTAATTTTATTATTTATTACTTATTTCTTGTTTTTCTGGATTGTTATTATATTGCATCACATGTCATTTTATTTTGATCTAATTTATTTTACTTTGTATTTTTTATTGTTATTTATTATGACTTGGCACGGGCACAGCCTAAAAAGCCTTAATAAGTTCGCTTACATTTCAACGACCGTAATTTTGAAAGGAAAATATTTTTTTAAAAAATGAAAAAACTACTTTACTTCCTAATATGGTATGATATATCATTTAGAAAATCAAATTTCGGTTAGCAATAGTAAAATACCTATTTACAAATTATCATCGATACTATTAATTTGTCTCTTGGATTAGAGTATCAATTCAATGCCTTATGCACCACTCGGTTTGGAAAGGGAATTATGGTGATAAAAGTTGCAGTTTTCTCACGCTTTATTACAAATTCTGAATTATTCAACGAGTAATAAATTAACATTTTTAATTTTCGTCTGTTTTTCTGTGCTCCAAGTAACAAGCATAATTGCCTACAAGTATACAAAAGGGTCTCAAAGTTTCATTTATAAAATGTTCCATTTATGTCTACTCTCCCCTACAAAAATGCCTTAAAAATATCAATTTTCGCTTTCGCTCACGCGAAGGAGGGTCTCGTGAAAACGCCCGACAGTAATAAATTTCAGGCAATATTTTCAGGACCGCTTACTGAAAAGCCTTCACAGCTTTCAGGGTCGTCATATTAATAATAATTTTTGAGAGATATAAGAGGCGTGATGGAGTAATAAGTAATCGACGAAACTCTTTAGTTCGAAAAAACGCTTTTTAAATCTGTTGACCTTTTGACTAAAAGCAACCACATACTATTATTTCGCCATTTCCCGGTAAAAGGAAAGAAAGCCAAAGAGAAAAAACGCTTTATATGTCTATCCTTACATACATTCTTATCTTCATGTACATTCATACATCGTTATAAATTCGTTTTATCAGTACACTCCCACTTGCTTTTTAATGATGCACACGCTTACACACGCGTGAGCACTTACTCTCATAAAATACACACAAACACACCCTCCTAGTATGTCTGCTTTCAACATGACTAGATTCACTATTAAATGTAGTTATGCAGAAAGCAGTTTGTGAATAGAATGAATAATCCAATATGCACAACGGTTGGAATGTTTTTTACTTTGACAAATGATCAACAATTAATATATATGTTTTTTTTTAATATTTCAAACAATATCTAATTACGTATTTGGCGTAAGATTCTTCTAGAGCAGTAGGTGTTATCTGCAAATTGAGAAATGCCGTTTTTGAAATCGACACTATTTTTAGAAGGTGATTATTACAGTTTTTTGTATGAAAGTGACTTAACTGTTTTAAGCAAAACATAGAATTGACTTTACTGCACATAATAACATTAATACAGCATTTTTGGAAAATTGTGGACTGGCTGTTTTCTGCATAACTTCTTTCAATTATATAGTTTAGGGGGATAATCAAGCGGCTCAAAAAAGAAGAGCCACAGAGAACAGCATACTGTATGAGTTTGGACTAACACTCAACAATAAATAAATATCTACCCAGCCATATATGTCTCACATTCTATTTTCATATCGCATCTCCATACAACAATATTCACGCTTGTGAGTGCCTGCCAAAACCAGATTAAATTCATTAGAAAAATAACATCTAACAGGTAGTGCTCCCAATATAATATCAACTACCGAGCTGTACCGGCATCTACCTGGACCGCAAGTTCCATGCACAGGCTGTGCCAACGGTCAACGACCGCCAGCTTCACCAAAAGGTTCTAGTTCTACGTCATGCCTCAACTAGAGATGCAAGGCCGGTAGTATACAGTTGGTAGTTAATTGTAAGAAACGTATTCTACCGTATAATATGGTAGAATACGGTAGAATACGGAAGAATACGGTAGAGTACGGTAGAATACGGTAGAATACGGTAGAATACGGTAGAATGCGGTAGAATACGGTATTTTTTACAGAAAACATTTTTAATAACATGGCTGTGTAATCACTTGATAAGTAATATTTGATTATAAGGCCTGTTTTATACCATTGATATTTTATAGAAGGAAACTAAACCGATGTAAGAACCCGCATAATACGTTAAAATACGGTAATTTTCATGAAAAACAATTTATTTAAAAAAAAACCGTTAAATCACTTTATTAGTTATATTTTATTATTTTCATCCAAAGCGCACTGCCTCTTTTCAGTCCATAAGGCACTGTTTAATATTTTTATTTTTTTACCTTTTTCACGTAAAGCAGCCGTACTGTCACGAAACATGAAATTATTCATTAATAAACTACTAAAGAGACGGTAAAGGGATCAAAATAAAACAAAAACAAAAATAATAAAATCATATTAAAAAGTATTAATTTATAAAATATTAAATATTTTTTACCTAAAAAATTAACTACTAAAACTACGGTAGGGAACGGTAGACTACTGGTATACTACTGATTTGGTAGACTACCAAACTACTAGTTGAAGAGTTGCGCAACCTTTTCCAAAATATAGAGTACTCGCTACATTTTCCTCATGAAAGCGATAAAACCGGTCACTGGTTATTACAAACGTGTGGATTAAATTATCACTCGTCTTTTGTTTTTATAACGAGATATTTTACATTTAAATTTAATCAACGCCGGTGAAGGGTGTGTTTGCGGAATATTGAACACAGATTTTCACATTTCAATTTACTTGGGGAATTGAACGAAGTAATATGGGAAGAATGAAGAAAGAAAAAGTCATAGAAATTTCTGTCATATCCTCACATCTCTTTCCGGTCGTCATCACACAAATGTGAAATGAATAGAGAAATACCAACACACACTGGAACCTCGATTTGCACGGTTTCAAAACACGGTCCAAAAATTTAATTTAAATAATGCGTAATAATAATTTACTCAAATATTTCAATTTTCGTTACCATTTTCAACAAGTTGTAAATAACTCACTATTAGAAAATGAAAATCAATTGGGGTTGAATGGGTTTCGAACCTCAGACCCCTGATCTGTGAGTCCGCAACACTAGCCACGGGGTAAAGTAAACAGTTGTCGGCAATTAAAGAGATGATTTATTTTCAATTTGTTACAACAGAGAGGAAAACATTTTTGAGATAGGAACATGGAAGTATTGGCATTTACAGAGCATATGATCTGTCGTTGGCTGGTTTAAGTGGCCACAAGTAACATTCACCATCCTGCGTATGTTTAAGCATCCACATTTCCTCAACTTTTCCATATGTTGAGTTTTGTGAAGTAAAGGGGCTAAAGGAAGGAAACCCAGCCAGTCTGCAAACATTTGGACGTAATTAAAATATTTTTGAATTAACTAACTGGTAAAAGGAGTATAAAAATTTTAAAATTGTTTTCAGGCGTTGCCTAGTAGTTGAATTGGTTCAGCCGGATGAATCTCACCCACACGATAAAGGTTTCAATTTTTTTTTTTTCTTTTTATTAATAAATTTTCATAAAGAGAACATGTTTTTGTAAAATTCTAAACATATCTACTTTTACACATCTAATAAATGTTATCACTGTAACTCTCAAAAAAAAAGACTAACTCTTGTGCTTGGAGAGTGACTTACACTGTTTTAGTTGTTTATTTATAAGAGTTTATATAATTTTAAATACGAGTACATGAGAAAGAAAAATAAAAACACAGGATATAAAAAGCAAAAACATAAAACAAAAATACATTAATACTAATTAAAATTTAATGTTGTTTTTACACGTGTTCAAAATATTTCTTTAGATTAACCCTGGATTTATTTATTTATTGATATTTATATATTTTACTTCACAAAAGTCGACAGACGGAGGAGTTGAGAAAATATAAATGTTTAAATATGGGAAGAATGGTGAATATTACACAGTGCGTAAAATGGCCATATAAACCAGTCAATGATAGCCCGTAAGCCTATTTTTTTTTTCATTTTATTCTTCATAGCTCCAAAAGGGTTCAATGTATTTCATAAGGACAAAATGATAGAGATTAATGATTAGAATTGGTTGCAATTTAAATTGTTGTTGAAATTGTGGATAGAAAAAAGCAGATTTAAATAGCTTCTTTTTTATGATTAGCATATAGGTACATTTTTTTCTTTTAAATAAAATGTATACCTACACACAGGCCATGCCTTTGGGATATTATTTTTTTGTGTTTATTTAATTTTTTTTTATTATTTGGAACTTATGTTTACTTAAATTTATTTCAACAGAGAGGGAAAACATTGTTGAGAAGGGAATATGGAAGTCTAGGCATTTACAGGGCTTATGATCTGTCATTGGCTGGTTTAAGTGGCCACTACACTGTGTAACATTAATCACTCTGCCCAGTAACTACCTGGTAAAAGAAGAAGTATAAAAGTTGGAAAATTGTTTTCAGGCGTTGCCTAGTAGGTGATTTGGTTTAGCTGGATGAATCTCGCCCACATAATAAAGGTTTCAGCTCCTTTACTTCACAAAAGTCAACAGATGGAAGAGTTGAGGAAATGTGGATGTTTAAACACATGGGCAGAGCGGTGAATGTTACACAGTGTGTAAAACGGCCACTTAAACCAGCCAATGACGGGTCGTAAGCCCTGTAAATGATTAGACTTCCATATTCCCTTCTCAACAATGTCTTCCCTCTGTTGAAATAAATTTAACTATGAATAACTCCCTAGGGAGGAAATCCAGCCAGTCTGCAAGCTTTTGGACATACCTAAACATTGTTATGTATACTTTTTGTATAATGAAAAGAAAAATTTTATAAGAAAAAAAAAAGGAAAAGAAGTGCTTTCAAATACAATAAACAGTTATTTTTTTTTTTTTCAAGGAGACTAATTGTGCGTCGTTTTTTTTTAAGTACACTTATTTTACACGGTACTGTGGGAAACGTATCTCCCATGTAAAAATAGGTTCCATTGTACGGTGAAATACAAATAATTATATTTTTCAATCTCACGATAGCCGGGTTTGATATGACAGTTCAGCTCGAGGGAATTTATATGAGCTTTTAGAAGAAGAAAAAGAACGATTTATAAAAAAGATAATATATATATTTTATAACAATTGAGGACCGTTTTAACAAAGCGAAATATCTACAAAATTTAAATTTTTCAGAAAATTATTTCATGTTAAAAATAAAACAATTACGATTAAAAAAAAAGAAAAATTACATTTTATATACATATTGGTGACGCGGAGAGAGGCAAAAAAGTTAATTCCTCGATAGCTTAGAGAGCGCATGAACTATTTATTTATTTATTTATTCATGCAAAATTACAAAACTAAATATTTATGAACTTATTAAGGATTTTTAGGCTATGCCCGTGTCAAGCCACTATAAATAACAATAAAAATACATAGTAAAATTAATTAGATCAAATTATAATGACATAGTATCACAATCTAGAAAAAAAGGTAAATGTAATAAATTATCTAATTCCAAAGAATACAATGCAAAAAAGATAATCAGAAATAATTTTTAAAATATAAATTATACAAATTAAGAATCACACATTATCAAATACACAAAATAGTGGTATCATTAAAATCAACAAAATAATAGTAAAATATAGTAGTATTGTAAAAAAGAATACAAAATATGAGCATCATTTAAATCAACAGAAAAAGAATATATACTATATATAAAAGCATAATTGAAATGATAATTGAGTTATGTTTTCTAGAAATTCACTCAATTATAGTAAGAAATATAAGAAATAGGAGCAATAAATCATATGCCAAATAATAGTACGTACTAAGTTAAATTATACAAAAACACATAATAAAAACATCAAAATTATCAATATATATAAAAAGCAAATAAAAGTAAAGAGCATGGAAGGAAAGCAGATTTGTAAATTTTTGCTAATTTCGTACTTGAAAAAAAATTGACAACCTCGTCCCTATCGATGTGTAGCAACCAATTGCAAACATTTTTCTTAAATACATTGGCACTTGTGGAGTTTTTTATGGCTGCCGGAAGTTGATTAAAAAATTTCGGAGCCAGGAAGGTAAAGTTTCTTTGAGCTAGCTTCAAGTGAGTGGTTGTCCTGACTTTATCTACAGATTTCCAGAACTTCACAAGTGCCTCCTGAACTGATCCATGATGGTCCAACAAGGTCAGCCAACACCCGTTATTAAAAAAACAATTAAAATACTTTGTTTTTACTGATAAAATACAGTTTGTTTTTTAATTTGCATAAAGTTGATACATACTCAAAAGTGTCATATTAAAGCCAAAACATGACTTTTGCAAATAACTGCCTATTTGCGTTTGACGGCAGAATACTTGTTAAATCCC
The DNA here is from genome assembly GCF_059751315.1 of Micrasema longulum. NCBI lineage: Eukaryota > Metazoa > Arthropoda > Insecta > Trichoptera > Brachycentridae > Micrasema > Micrasema longulum. The sequence continues at coordinate 15,171 of NW_028278328.1, forward strand.
CAATAGATTGGCATTAATTATATATTTTAATACAATAAATTAACTCTACCTAAACAATCTTAGAATCTATTTAAATGTACAGTGTGGATAGTCAAGGCATGATCTAGGCAGACATGGAAAGTCAGGAGTGATAACATCGCTTACTTCTTGAATTCTTACCTTTGCTGTGGGAACACATCGACTTTCAGAGATTTTTTTTAATGTTCTGAGGATCCTTGGCATAGGATTGGGGTGTTGTGATAGTTGTCTGGTTTACGGGACGCCAATTCACCAATCAGCAGAACTCACCAAAGAGAACTTTTGACATCACACGTGGAGTATTATCAAAATTACAAAACTTTAAAAGACCATTGCGCTAATAATACGCTGGACAAAAGTTTGATAGTTTATTAACAAATGAAAATACATATTCAAATTCACATATTTTAATATATTATATTGGATTTAAAAATTAACAGCTGTCTGTTGGCCTTCCTTAATAAGAAAAAATATTAGGATCATCGTAAGAACTTAAATTAGTGCGTTGTTCGAGTATTCGCTCCAATCTGTATGATCCGGGAGTTCGAAGGTTTACGCAATTGAAAATGATGCCTTTTGCCAGGAAAGTATCCCTAAGCAATGCTGCGCATGATCAAATAAGAGTTTGTAATGGTTGGCCAAAAATTTTGTGGAAATTTTCTGCGCCGACAAAAATGGAGTTTATAATAATTTAGTAAAGCTTCGTAAAAACAATTATACGTGTAATATGTTAAAAAAAAAGGTACAACTTTAAATTGTGTTTACGAGTATGTTTTTTCTAAATATTTTTTTTTTATATGGGAGTTGCATTATTTTTTACCTTGCTCCAAAGTTTATATTTAGTTCAAAGGAATAGTTATTTATTCCCTTACTTTAAAATACAATGTTTGTTTTAATAAAATACATTATTTTTTTATTTGTTTTAATATGTAAGGATTGGTTGGGATGTTTTACAACAAATGGTTGGGATGTTTTACAACATAATGCATATACAACAAAAATGGAAGGATGTTGATTTTTAGTGTTTAATAAAAGTTTATTTTTGAATGTTTACAAACAACATTCGCTTTTTATGGATTTCAATCAGATTCTTTTCTTAAATTCCTTATAATTTCTTCCCATTTATTTATTTTTTCTGGATTTTTGGTAATTAATCTGGCTATACAGGTGTTCTTTAAACCCTGTCACATCCGAAACCACGATGATCAGTTGAGCAAGAAGACATATTGGCACATTTAAATATTTTTTAGAACGAATAAAATTTAAAAAAATAAAACATCAAAAAAAGCAAATGGTTGCTTACTTCTGCTGGGGTAAATCGAGAAGGGGAAAGGAGGAGTCTGACACTACGCCGCGCTCCCCTCACTTCTTCCCTGCAGAAGTAAGCAACCATTTTTTTTTTATTTGAAAATTTATTTATTTATTTATAAACCCTTATAGATTATTACATTCATTTTACATAGAATAATCTATACATTATAAATATACATTTGTTTTTTCAAATATTTTATTTTTGAAATTTTTCTTCGTTCTAAATATTTTTTAAAATATGCTAAAATGTCTTCTGGCTCTTACTGATCCTCGTGGTTTCGGATGTGACTGGGTTTAAAAAACATCCTGTATATATGATTCTTCTGTTTGCGTGTGTGTCACTGTACTCCTCCTAAACGGCTGGACTGATTTTGATGAAAATTTTTGTGTGTGTCTGAGAGGGTTTCTGAATGGTTTTAGATTCACAATTGGACCCGGTAAGTGGCGTTGCGATCTCAATGTCATTTGTTAGTATATAGTTTATCGAAAATTTTAATTTTTCGAGCTTTTGCATTTGCTAAACCAGTTAATAACAGGCAAGCCAAAGCTCAGGCAGGAAAAAGCCTGTCGGCTCTACTAGTTATATATAAAAAATATTTACGGGTGACAGGTTGACATTTTTATCTACTCTGAATAAACGACCGTTTACCAGTTTCATCACTTTATTGTAGCGTTTTTGTTTTGACTTGTTCGCAATCGATTTACTTTTTTAAATATTAAAAAAAAAAACAATTTTAATTTGGGTGACAGAAACCCTTAAACTTTATGATATGTTTTAGCAGAAAACGCAACGTGTCAAGGTGTACTATTTTCTGTGTCACCGATTACCACCCACCTGTGGATATACAACCCTTAGTGGCTATTTTCATTTCAGTCGCGTTCTTCTCTTTGCTACGGTAACGGGTAGTCAAAAATCTATAATCGTTTTTCAAACAAGTGTAATTTTTTTTTTCCGCGACGCAAGCGTTTTTCTACCGTTTTGTGGGTATATTATAACTTTTATTAATTTATTTAAATACAGAAAATACAGTTTTATTCTGTAACGTATTTCAGTTCTTTAGGGAAACCCTATGTTGAGCGTAAATATTTAATACAGGAATAATGTAATCTGATTTAGTATTAAACTTGTTTATCAAATACGTATTCGAAATAATAATAATATAAAATACGTGTCTTTTATAAGTTATTTAAATGAATTATTAGTTAAAATGTACAGTTCAAAGAAAAAAAACATATCAAAATATAAATAATGATTTTATTCAAAACTGAGAATCGAATAAAAATAAATAAAAACACTTTTGGATACCAACATTTTTTAGAAAAACTGTAAATTTTACATTAACACATTACAACAAATATGAAGAACATTAAAGAGAAGGTAATATAGAAGTCTATATAACGTTATGATAAATAATATTGGAATAAGCAATTCGACGGCTTATTATGCAGATACATTGAAAATTAAGAATTGTGTACCTACACCGAAATGATGCAAAATCAATTTAATTAAAATACATAGAAACTTATTGGTTGTATTGCCACGTAATACCACAAACATAAGATTTTATGATAAAACTTAAAATTATTTTTAAACGTTACCTAAATTAACATATTACAAGAGAGATGAAGAACATTCTAGAATTCTAGGCATCTACAGGGCTAATGACCTGTCAATGGCTGGTTTATGTGGCCACTTTACACACTGTGTAACATTCACCATTCTGCCCATATTTTAACATCTATATTCCTTCAATTCTTTCATCTGTTGATGTTTGTGAAGTTAAAAAGCTGAAACCTTTATTTATGCGGGTGAGATTCATCTAATTAAATTATTTCACTTACATACTAGACAACGCCTGAAAATGATATTTTTTCAATTTCTATACTTCTTCATGGACCCGGTGGATTTATCGAAAACGGTTTGAGTTTGTCCAAATTTTTGTAGACAAGGACTGGATTTTTTGAAATTTGGACAAACTCAAACTATTGTTGTAAATTTTACTTTTTGTATAAAAATAAAATAAATAAAACCACTTTGTTTTTAACCACTATTTTTATTTTCCACCTACCGGTTTCAAAGCAAACAAGCTTCTTCGTCAAGGTTTACGTAACTAATGAATGGATTTATTTTTTATTTTTATCATGTTCACTAAATACTACACTTGGACCCAATAAATTAAGTCGTTTTTTTCCTTACACGGGTGGTAATTTGATATCATTATTTTCGAAGTTAGACAGGAGAGGACCAAAAAAAATATTGTTTACTTGGTTATTAATTATTTTTTTCTTATTATGAATCGCTTTTTAATTTCTAAGTTGTCTAATTTTAATATTTTATTTTCAACATGAAGTACTTTTAATCCAGAGTCTTTGTTGAAGTTATGATAATTTTCTATCAGATGATTTGCGAATTCAGAAAAAATATTATTATTTAAGCATCTTAAGTTTTTTTTACTCTAATATTAAAGTTACTTTTAGTTTTTCCAATGTAGATTGAATCGCAATTATTATGTGTAGTATTAAGTGAACATGATAAAAATAAAAAAGGAATCAATTCATTAGTTACGTAAACCTTGACGAAAAGGCTTGTTTGCTTTGAAACCCTTCGGTGGAAAATAAAAATTAGTGGTCAAAAACAAAGTTGTTTTATTTATTTTATTATAATGAATAACCACAAAGTTAGTGCTTCAAATATAAACTTTATAATACTTTTTGTATTTGTTCAAATTAGTTTTTTGTCATTAATAACGTGTTATTTAAACGCAACTGACGCAACCCACAAATTACCAAAATGCTTCATATTCTGAAAATCTTTTGATGAGTTAAAAATTAAAAACAGAATATTTAGTACATTTTTCTAAGGTAATCATCAAAATAAAGTAATGGGGAAATATCACGTACTACGAATACCGAAAAAAACATGTGAAATTGGTGGTTGTTGGAATATTGGTTGGTTGGAAGAAATTGCCATTTGGCAATAAGCCCGCCAATGTACAAATAACATTATGTACAAAAAGTTAAATAGATAAATAAATAAATAAATAAATGAATTTACGAAATTAATTGTATATTCAAAATCAAAATGGAGTTTGCGGAGAAATGTTTTCATGCGTAATAAAAAAAAATATAAAAAATATGTCTTCAAAACAACGCGACATGTTTGGACCTTACAATTGCGGCGTCAAGATTCGTGACAATGTTCTATTAAAATTTAAGTGGTCTCAAACAAAGTTCAAAATTTAACCTAATCGTGACGTATTAGGGGCGTGGCCAAAGCAATAGGACCGTTGTAGTAGGAATTAAAAATTACACTTAAAAAAAAAAAATCACGACAGTATTTTATACTCTTATTCTAAAATTGTAAAAAAAAGATTGTTGTCTTTCCCTAGCGAATTCAATGTGTAAGATAATTTTCTAAACAAAGCTCTAATTTGATTTAACGGATGCAGAATACAGATCTGAATGTGGAATTTATGTATCGTGGTCGAGTGTTTAGAACAAAGATTATCAACAATTAAAAACATGAATTTTGCGTGTGCATAGGGAGAATGTAAACGATTCAAATTAAAATAATATAATATTATTAGACAAGTTATCTGTAGTCCGATCCTCTTTACGTACCTTAAGGATAGGCATAGTAGAAACTAGTTATGCAACAGATTTTGGTTTGGCCAGATACCGGTTTTTCGGCGAGCCCCTAAGCTGGATAGCCGGATACCGAATTTCTCTAATAATTAAAAACATAACTTTTGATGGGTAAAAAATCGAAACGGCTTAAAATATGTTCGTGATATTTTTAATGATTAGTTATCGATCAATAAATTCTATATAAATAATTATAATGGATTTGTGTAGTTTAACCAATTGCGCTTATTTTCTGTCAAGTATATTACTTATTAAAAAATATTGTTTTTTGCTTTTTAATTATTTTATCTGGAATGTATACTGAGCACTAACGAACATTTTAATGCAAAAAGGTGTTTCTTTTTTAAATAATGATGATAATTTTCTTTTTTCCAAACACTAAATATATTAACAAATCAATTGAATGGCGTTAATTTCGTGATTTTTTTATTGTTTGACGAATATTAGGTATCCCACGGATATTGAGCTGCTATCCGGTATCCAAATATACCATAAAATTAGGCTGGATACCGGATAGTTTCCAGATATATGTTGCATATCTAGCAGGAAACATGACAAGAGTTAAGTTAAGATGGATCTTATCTTATCTCAGCAATAGAAGCCAAGCTGTTGTTCTTGGGGGTTTTAGATCTGAGTTTACTTATATTTCCTCCTGAGTTCCCCAGGGGTCGCACTTGGGACCATTCTTTTACAACGCGAATCTTCATGATATATATGTTGTATTTATGAACGCAAAGTTTTTAATGTACGCAGATGATAAAAAAATATACCTCAAAGTTAAGAATCCCCTTGACTGTCATAAACTTTAAGATGATCTAAACCGTTTGACAGAATACTATTTGAAAAATAATATTTACGTTAATGTATCAAAATGTTTGCTTATTTCTTTTTCGCGCTGTCGACATCTCATCTTATATCATTATATATTAGAAAACCAACCTGTTCAGAAAGTTGATACCGTACGCGATCTGGGTGTTATTCTTGATAGCAAACTTACATTTGAGAATCATTTCAATGACATACTGACCCGTGCACATAGAAATCTTGGTTTTGTACTTTGTACATGTCAGGTATTTAAAGATATCGCGTGTATTAAAATGGTCTACTTTGCTTATGTTCGCAGTTTGCTTGAGTTTGCCTCTTCTGTTTGGTCTCCATAATATGTCACACATAAAGAAAGGTTCCAGAAAATTCAATGGACATTTCTTAGACATCTTAACTGGAGATGCAGGAAAACCGATCTCAATGATATGTTTTCCTGCAAAAAGCACCACTTGCTTACTTTAGAAGATCGCCGTCTACTATTAGACATGAGGGTACTTCATGACATACTTAGTGGACGCCTTGATAGTCCGGCTCTTATGTCGGAGTTATCATAAAATGTCCCTGGCTACCGCACATGTCACACGTCGAGCTCTCTATTTCATGTGCCAGCAGTTCGTACTAACTATACCCAGAATTCTCCACTTATACGTTTTGCTCGTGAATATAATTTGAACTTTTCCCTTATTGATCCATTTGATTGTAAAAAAATTACCTTCAAAATGCGTGTCTTAACAAATACTTTTTTGTCTTATACTTAGTTTCAATAAAAAAGTCTTATTTTATTTTATTTTATCTCTAATTCTTAAAATTTGATATATATATATTTATATTTTCGACACTTGTGCAATTATATTTACACACGTGTCCACCCTCATTCCAATATAATACCCACTCACTCACCCTCTCACACACTCACGCTCACACAAACACACTTAAATGTATTGTACATGTATTTAATTATTTCTGTGGATATCTTTCATTGGTTTTATTCTCTGTATATTTTATTTGTTATATTTTTGTTACATGTGTTACTGTTCATATCCGCAATAATTTTAAAAAAAAAGAGTTATCTAGTTTTAAATTTCACAAATAATTTATTGTCCATTTAGTCCTGTACAATATTATCGAACTACATCGTTTCTACCGAGTTTGAGTATGAACAATACAGAATTGACAGCCGCCAGATATGCTGAAACCTACAATAACTAGAACAGATGAATCTGCATCTGACATCTAACACAATCATTATCATAATTGCAAACGCAATTAGTATATTGAGCAATAAATCAAATCTGTCCTGAATCTGGATCCGTGTAAACACGTGATTATATAACCACGCGTTGTGTCCCGGTCCCACGTTTTCACGTGGTTTACCAGCTGTCTAAAAAAGTGCATTTTATTGACATCTAGAAAATTTTATTAATACTTTTACGCTGCTGGTAAACCACGTGATAACATAGGACCGGGACACAACTGGTTATTATAATCACGTGTATACAAGGCTCCGGGATACAAAGCACAATAAAAGGAGTGAGACACTGTATATGTGCGAACATTGCAATGTGGCTCTCCATAAAGGCCAATGTTGGCAAAACTATCATACAAAAATGTCTTATTTAATTGTCTTAAATAAATATGAGAAGGTTCAATTGATTTAACTTAGTATTTTCATAATTATGACACTTTTAAGAAACCCTTCACAAAGCATGAAATTTCACAAAAATGGGCCGGGCACATGGTAAATTCTATGTGTATTCGACCGGTACTTAAAGTGTTTTAATATTTCAATTTTATATACTATATCTGTTTGTTTACTATAAATATGTATGTAGAACTGTTGATTTCCCAAATAAAATAAAATAAATAAATAAAATGAGCTCTTTAAATCCGGTCAAGACCAGATTTATCCAGTCAGATGGTAACCTTACGTGGAACTGACTTTTTATTTTAAATTTTATCGAAAATTTTTACCCTGGTGGCGAATTTTTTAAATAAATTGTAATGGATAATGTGTATACAATATAATAAACTAGTCGCCGAGTTATAAACATGTTTGAAATTGCTTTTATACACCGATTATCGGTATGTAGCAGATCGTTTTCATTGGGCATTGTAAAAGTAAGGGAGTGGATGGAATAAATTTTTTTTATATAAAAATATTGAAAGTTCTTATACCGGATGGGCCTTAACTGTGTTCGCGGTTTGTTTCGTCATTTTTTTAATAATACGCAAAGCTAGCGCAGTGCGAAGGGTAGCGTTAGATGCGCTATTTCGTGGAATTTTCAGTTACCATAGAGCCATTCACGGGAAAGCAACGCGCGTCTTGTGTTCGCGCATATTACGTAAGCAATTATTCCGTGACGATTTTGAGACAAATGTACGGCGCTCACTTCAGTTTACAAGACATAAGACAAACACCAAGCGCCAGGTCTATTCAGGAATAGATCAAAATGTTTGAGACAACCGGCTCAACAGTAAGAATAATAAATGAAGGCTACCCGAAGTCGGCGAGGATACCAGAAGTGATTTAGCGGGTTAGTGAATCAGTAAGGCAAAATCTGCAACAATCAACTCGCAAGAGAAGCCACGCCTTAATTAACAAGAGGACCACTTTAAAAAGAATTTAACGCAATGATTGGATACATTGAGTGGCCCCCACGGAGCCCCGATCTCAGCCCGTGTGATTTTTTTTGTAAGGATACTTAAAATCAAGAGTCTATTAAGACAATCCAACAACAGTGAATCAAACTTATAATATTAGAAATCAAACACTGATTGTAGTCTACTGAACACTATATTTTATTTTTACAAATATAAAAAATATAAAAAGAAAAATTTCGTGACAATTGTTTCGCCTTGTTAGGGCATTTTCAAACAAATGTGAAGATTAGATGGATTGAATGTCCTTATATAGTTATATAATTCAAGCTACTTAAGTAGAAAACAAAAATAATCTTATGAACTATAACATGTATATTAATCATAATTGAGGGTAAAATCAATGGTTAAGGGTGAGGCTAAGTGTTAATAAGGAATTTAGGTATTTATATTTGAATTTCGGGAAAAATATATTGACATACAAGTATGTATTGTGAGATAATTAATGAAGCTTTATAGTTTTATAACTTTAGATAATTGTTGTCAAAAAATATCAATTATATTTTAATAAGTTGCTATTCATTTTAATTTTAAAACGCGATTAAAATATAATAAAGAAATTTATATAAACATAAATGTATTATTATACAATATTTCTATTTTTAAGAATTTCTTATCAAAACATATAAATGCAATTGTAACATGATTCATTTATTAATTACGCGTCATATAAGCGTGTACATAAAGGAATGAAGTGAAGAATAACAGTATATTTAAATATGTTTAATATTGGTGAAGATATTAGGTTGGTTTGTTCATTTATTATTTTAAAATTAGGATTATTTAGATATTTATTAATTTTCAATTATTCGGGTATATTAAGTTTACGCCCTTAGACTCAAATCAGTGTTGGTTTCTAATATTATAAGTTTAAATATGGAGTTCTATAAAATAAACACCAAATCAACCAACAATAAATCAGTTAAAATAAAACATTGTACGGGAAATTAACGCCATCCCACGGGCAACTTTTTAATGTGATTTTTGAGAATTAGCAAATCCGCTTTAAATAATGTTAACAAGCTAGTGGAACTCACTTGGACAATATAATTTTTAAAACTGAGATATTATTAAATTTTCCATTTATTTTAGTTTCTGAAAATATAAATAAATCATTTGAAAGTTCTACACTAATTTAATTTTTGGCAATTGAAACTAGGTACACAATTAAGGCCCACCCTATAGTACATACATAATAAATGTTTTTTCGCTCCATGAACCAAAAAAATAGCAGAATTCAATTCTCGATTCAGTCGATAATGCTGCCATATCAATTAATCAGCCTTTGTTTTTCAAATAAACACAATTCCCAAAACTTTCCCGTATTAATTCTTGTACCTACAAGCTTCAAAACATTTTGAGAACAATCAAACTTTTCAATTGATGTGGAGCTGAAAGATTGAAATTTGTTTTTGACATTGAAATCTATTGTCAGGTTTGAAACGATGATACAGTTCTATCAAATTCGTTAAGTATGTACAAAAAGTTTTAGGGGTTGAAGCCTGAATTTTGAATACGCCTCCCTCGTGTTTTTGACTGAGTGCAGAGTTTTACTATTTGAGAACTAAATTAATTCTGCCGTCATACGAAGAAAGACATTTACAACATCGAAGTAAATTCTCATCAAAAGTTGAGATTTAAGCTTGTCGTAGCTTTATGGACAAAGATACTTATTTTGTAACATTTATAAAAAAAATAGCTACATTAGGACCTCGACAATCCAAACTGGAAACAAACACGACCTTGGCGGATTTTCCAAGGCATCCAAATTATGGTAGACAATACTTTAATTGTAAAAAAAACATTTTTTTTCAACTTTAGAAATTTCTTTTATTATCAAAAGACAACCTCTAAAATATTCGCACTAGTGAATAATAGACATGTAGAAAGGCTGCGGGCTTGAAATGACGCTCAAGAAAATTAGAAGTTAAGGTTGTTATCTTAAAAAAGTCATCTGCTTATGTTATTCTAATATTTTTCATGCCTCCCCGCCTCATCCATCCGGATCACCACGATCACCAGATGAGCGAGTGTCCGAATTAGCGAGACCCTACTATATGTATATAGTTTGAATTTTTATAAATGAGTAAATTTATTAGTTTTGCTGTTCAACAAAAATAATTTAAAAAAAAACATAAAGTAGCCGGTATCGATTGCCGGTCCTTTAACCATTGTTATGCAAAATATACGACGATCCGTTAGTGTATGGTGACGTAGAATCGTTATTCTGTTTCAATATCTGTTTATTTTCAAGAAATGAGTTAAGGACTGAATTTTCCTTAGCGGGAGTGATTTGAGTAGGAAACTCCTTGATGATTTTCCAAATGCTTGAGTTTACTGTTTACCATATTGATGTGCCATATATATGTTTTTTTAAATAATTTATAATTATTTTTTATGCTTCTAATCCTATATTTGTGATGATATACTCATGTGTCTGTGTCATATAGTATTATTCCTAGGGCATTCAATATACATTGCAACAATACCAACAAATCAATGATTTATGATTTTTGCTATTTCGAATATACCGCGTTATCTTTATTTTTATTATTTTTCTACCTAAGTATGTTAAGTATTAAAATTCCAAAGTTATTATATAGAATATTTATAAAACAACTGTGTAATATGTATAGATATATTGTTATTATATTATTTCATAATTTTGTAATAGAACACTGTATGTTAATTGTATTTATAATTATGTTTATAAAAGGCATTTGTGCCGTGTATACACTAATAAATACAAATAAAATAAATATAATTGCTCGTCCCATCTCAACACAGGACTTTTAATCCCATGGAGTTGGGACTTGTGTCTCAAATAATGTACAATAACCTTAAGTATGTAAATAAATAAATAAATATTAGTTCATTTTTCCACTGAGATTTTTTTAGAGGGAGTGATATTTTTTCGTGATGGAAAGTAGCTTCTGGCAATTATCAACTCGCTATCACGTCGATCGGTTGCTTCGTTGCGACGTGAAGAAGTTACACGTTTCTCTCTATGACGGCAGAATTCCCGTACATAATATTGTCATAAATATACTGACTATTTTATTTATCTTATTTTATTCAGAAAACATACAGTCATACAAAATAAGTATTAAAAACAACAATTTTGTAACATAAAAAGACCAATTAGGTTTTCATAAATCAAAAAGATATAAACGTTAAATGTGACAAAAAAATAAATTAGAATATTAAGTGAGAAAAGAATAATTGTTGACATTTGCGTTTTACATGGAGGTAATAAATTAAAATAAATGAAAATACCGAATGTACACTCCGAGCCATCCACACACACACATGAACGCACATATAAAACATACACAAACATATACATTACATGCGGCACATATACATAGCATAAACTACTATATGCCTAATGTTTATTTCTTTAAAAAGGTTTCTTAAAGAATCACGAAAATGTATGTTGTAAATACCTCACCGGAACGGACGAGTTAGAAAAGGGTTGCAAAACATTTACGCAATAAAAAGTGTTAAAACAGTGTTAAAAAACTATAAAAGTGAACTAAACCAATGTATTAAAAAAAACTATCTATCTTTTAAAATGTTTGAAATCGACGAGGAAATTTTTAGTAGTCAAAATACTACGCAAGAACTGTCTAAAACCGATAGCTTAAATTCTACCTTTGAAACTTCAACAATAATCAATAACTTCACCGTGGTTTATTCTACCTGGGAGGTAATCAGCAAATCATTGGCTATTTGGATTCTAAAGGCAATAGCCATGTGTTTGCTCATTTCTTTGACTATCTTCGGTAACCTCCTGGTAGTTATTGGAGTAGCTTCAAGTGCGAGATTGAGAACTCCGTCTTACTTTCTAATCGTGAACTTGGCTGTGGCAGACCTTCTCCTGGGCATTGCTGTGCTCCCGATATCCGCCGCTAGAGAGCTTTTCGACTTCCAATTGAGTAAGTTGAGAATTTAATATTTTTTTACTATTTATGTAAGTAAATAACTGGCGCATTGCATAGACTTCGAGACTTGCTTCCTCATTCCGTTTTGTTTGCCGTCTTTTTTTTTTTTTTTTATAAATAACAAGAATACAAAGACAACAAAATAAAATTCTTAAACTAACATACAACCTACTCTACCTGACCTCTACGACTGAACTGTACAAAAAAACACACCAGTTTGACATAAACTACTTGACTAAAATTGAGACCTTAAAAATTGTGCACAAAATAACACTGGGAAACATACAAGACGATGACATAATATTAGTCAAAAATGCTGACATACACAAATATAACACCAGACAACAACAACACTATCATATTGAAACGCAAAGACAAACACAGGACAGTCAAAAATACTACATAATGGACTTAAACACTACAACGACTTACCTTACTACTTGAAAACTTTTACTGGAGACAAATTTAAAATGAATCTGAAAAAGCACATGATGACTGAACTAACTAGACTAGACGAGACATAAAATGACTAGACAATATTAAATTTCTAATGCAACCCTAACGGGTTTTTTTTAAATTGCAAATAAATAAAAAATAAAAATATGGGAGTTGCTTTATTATTCACCTTGCTTATAATATGCAAGGTTTATATTTCAAAAAGTGGATTTTTCTGCAATTAAGTATCTTTAAATTTATCTAAACTATTGGGATCAGGAGGGATATATTAATGTGGACTAATCAGGAACTTCTCAGCATTTGCTCACGTGGACCGTTTTCCGTCTGCCGATTGCCGTCTACTACGATATGATTCATTCCCTCCTATCTTATCTTTCATGTATTTGGGGTTTTGCCAGCAAAAATCAAGTATAATTGATAAGATGAAGAAAGGGTCTCTGAGATGGTTTGGCCACGTGGAACGAATGGATGGCGAAAGAATGGTAAAACAAGTATATATGGCGAAAATGAACGGCAACGTGAGACAAGAACGACCAAGGAAGGCGTGGCATGATCAGATAAACCAAAATCTTAATTCTGGTCATGTCAAAAGCAGACAGAACCGAAGGGCGCGTGTGACAAGATGTATGAATGTGGAAGAAGCTAGAAATGTATGCCAGGATAGACGTGTGTGGCGGTCCATTCTCTCTGCCTACCCCTACGGGTAAATGGCGTGATGGTAGTAGTAGTAGTAGGGTAACTCGTTACCGAAGCAGCGCCACTAACTGCCAGTGTATTATTCATTCAGTTGAATATATTTTTTAAGTACAGTATTCAAATATGAATTAGTATCTGCTTATTCCGTAAATTGGATTTTATTTACAAATATAACCAATAATCTGTTCTGTTTTTCAGTGTGGAATTAAAGCACATTTTCATCACACGCGACTCCGCATTTGACAGGTTTATGGTTTAGACAGACGTGCGGCCGGCATTACTCGGAGACCGGTATTTTAAAATTTTAAAATAAAATTCAATCAATCCAGAAAAAAATTAACCGGACAAAAATTTTTTAAACGCAATTTAAAATGCTTTCAAATCATATAAGGATGCGTAGTTAATTGTTTTCGATGTATGGATGATTATATTGAATTGGACTTACCAGAAATTTATTATATGGGTGGCGTGTATTAAAATACAATATTAAATTGCATTTCATGTGGAGTTTATTAATAATCTTGTAGCTTAGTAAACTATAACAATGACAATACTTATTCAATCTAGCCTTGTTAATGAACGCGAATTGAATTTACGTTTACGTTGAATGTCGTTAGCTGTATCGTGTCGAGAGAGTCTGATTTACGTTTCCGTTTCGCGGCTGTTGGTGACGTTTTAGTTTGGTGTATTGGCGGGACTGGTACTTGGTGTTTTTTTATATATGAGAGTTGATTTATTTTTTACCTTGCTTATAATATACAATGTTTATATCGTTTATATTTATATTTCAAAAATAGGATTTTTCTGCTAATATATTACTTTTATTTTAGCTAAACTTTTGGGATCAGGAAGTATAATTTAATTTGGGCCAATCGAGAACTTGTCAGCATTTGCTCATGTGGAGAGGAAACCACTTAATACTCTTCACTTTTTAATTTTTTAATAAATTTCATAAAAGGTACATGTTTTTTAAAAATTGTATAAATGTCTACTTTGACACATCTAGTAAATGTTATCACTGTAACTCTCCCTCTTGTGCTTGGAGAGTGACTTACACTGTTGTACTTGTTTATTGTTTATTATAAGAGTTAATATAATTTTTAATATGAGTACACGAGAAAAAAATGAAAACATAGGATATATAAAGAAAAAACATAAAACAATAATACATTCACACTAATTAAAATTTCATATAGTTTTTACACGTGTTCAAAAAAATTCTTTAGATTTACTTTAAATTTATTTTTTGACATGTCATTTTGAATAGTTTTTAGTTCATTGGAAAGATTATTATAATTTTTTACACTTTTGAAGACAAAGCTATTTTGACCATGACTTGTGTGGAATTTAGGAATTTTAATATTATGTTGGTATCTGAGTGACTTATTCATCTCAAATTCTTTTTTTTATTTTTTATATATATTTGTATAATAGAATTTATTTTATAAAGATTTTATGTCTACTGTATGAACCTTAAATATTTTAAATAGACTTTCCGTATTGAATGTTGAGGGTTTCTTTAGAATTTCTTTAATTATTAAACTTCGGTTTATTTTATCAATTGCCTGCACTATATTGACTATGTATGATACTACCTCTTTTGTGAGTTCTTTATTACCTATCACCGATAGGATATCGCAACGATCTTCATCCAGGCTTCTGCATCGAGCCTCGAGCTGTTGTCTTTAAAAGCTAAAAAAGGGACAATGCATCAACAGGTGAGGGACATCTTGAGAAGTTTCATCGTTGCATGGGAAGCTGTCGATCTTGAAAAGCTTGAAGCGATAGAGGTAGCTCACGAACCCACTATGACCCATGAGAATCTAGGTGAGCTCGTAGCCAACTTTCTGCATTCTCTTGAAATCATAGGCACGGAAAATTGTAGGAAAAACATTTTAGTAATACTTCCGGTAATAGTTCTTAGTGTTGCAATTTTAATAACCTAAAATCGATACTTTACGTCTATTCTGCCAGGAATCGAACCCAAGACCTCAAGAATATCAGGCGAACGCGTCTACCTACATGACAAGGGTTATCTTCTCTTGATTTCCTTATTCTAGATTATCACCTGAGAGCAGCTATCGAATCGAAAACGTTCGTCCATGGTACTGGTTGACCTACGTAAAGTAGTGGTTAAGACGAAGCTGTGATTCACCACTGTAATTGAACGTAGTTAGGCAGAAAGCAGCCAGCCATAGAAAAGTGAAACTGATATAACAGCACCTTTGTGAAAAGAGTGAACAATCAAATCTACAGAACGTTGGAATGTTTTTGACTTTGAAAAATGATAAACAATGAATACATTAGTTTTTTTCATATTCCAAATAAGTATCAAATTATTTATTCGACAAGTTTTAATAATTTTTAAAGTACCGTTACATTTTTCTAGTGCTGTGGGTGTTTTCTGCAAATTGATAAACCCCGTTTGTGTGATTGACACTACTTTTTAGAAAATGATTATTACAGTTTTTTTAATGAAAACGGTGTGGCTGTTTTTAGCAAAACATAGAGTTAGCCTTACTGCACCCGATAATACCAACATCTCTTTTTTATAAATTGTGGACTGGCTGCTTTCTGCATAACTACGTTTAATTGGGCATCTTGGTCTGTTGTGGTGAAAAAAAAATACCTGTAATACCTGGTTACATATCACAAACAACCGTATTCTACATCCGCCTGGACCCAGAGAGTCTGGTATGCATTACAAATTCATGTTTTTTACATTTCTGATTTGAAATCGTCGCGTCGTTTTTATTTCATCGATTTTGACGCGTACCCGCTTCTGAAAACAAAAAATATGTTAAAATATTTTTAACGTGTTCGTAACGTATCTGCTTTGGTCTGAAAATTAAATACAACTCGTGACTTGAATTACTCGAGTGCTTTCAGAATATAAGGGATGTGATTAATGGCACTACCACCTTATGATAAATGTCTTTTGTGCAAAAACCTACGGATAAATTCTACCTTTTGTGACATAAAATCGGATCTCAATTGAACGGAGTTAAGTAGAAAGAAGCCAGTTGCAAAAATAATCTTAATAATATGTGACCTACTCTAAGTATAAATGCTCGAGGTCCTGGGTCGCGATTCCAAACTATTTTTTATTTTATTTTTATTTATTAAGGAAAAACAACAGTTGTTATATAAGAGTACAAAATATAAAAAATAGTACATAAATCCAGTTAAAGTTTTTCACAAATATAATGCGAGAACATGTTACACAGTAAAGAGAAAAATAATATATTATTTAAGATGATGTAATAACTTATATTTCCATATAAGTTATTAATTAAAAAACACTTGGTACATTTTTATTTATATCACTACAGAGATGGGTAGAATTTTTGTTTCAAGATTATGGATATTCGAGCGTTTACAGGGCTTATGACCTGTCATAAGTTGGGTTCAAGTGGCCACTTTTATGTAGATACTACAACATTCCCCATTCCGCTTATTAGCGAATATCCATATCCAAAATATACCTACTCCCCCTTGGGATAAAACCCAGAATTGTGTGTGTATAAATATGTAAATATATATACACATCCCAAAAATAATATTGTGTATTCTTGGTACACTTCCACTTATTTATTTTGACCAATTTCCTTTCACCAGTCTGAAGATGCCCATTAAAGGGTGAGAGCGCTAATTGGTCAAAATAAATAAGTGGAAGTGTACCAAGTATTTTTAAATTAATAACTTATATGGAAATATAAGTTATTACATCATTACAATGGAATTCCATCAAGAATTGTCAATAAATAATTTAAATGAAAAAAAATATATTATTTAGGACGTGAGAAAAAAAAAGAGCTCGTAAGAAGGTTAAGGGATGAGGAAATAGAGTGGAGGAGTGGAGGAAAGTGATTTTCATGATATTGTTGACCAATTCAAAATGTTGATATTATAATAAAATGAATATATTTAAAGGAACATAAACTTATTACACACTGACAAATGTTTCATTTTACAGTGTTTCAAAAAAAAAATTGAGGTCACAAAATTTTGTATTAAAAATATCTAAATGGGGACAAAGCAAATTAAATTTGGAGCAGCTACGATAAATAAACGAGTTTTAAACTTATTTTTTTGGGCAATGAATTATTAAAAAAATGAACTTGTCGTGTTGACTTTACGGGACGATTAATTGAAATACGCTCCAAGAAATATGGGCTATCGATAAAATTGTTTAAAATTTTAAAGAGGAAAGACAGTTCAGAGATGCTTCTACGTTTAGTAATGGAAGTTAAACTATGAAAGGAAGAAGAGTCGTCATACGAGTCAAAATATGTAAGAGATTTACGATACAGAAGTTTAAAGAATCTATTCTGTATTCTATCTGGTTGTGATATGTAAATTGTATATCGAGGATTCCAAACAACAGATGCAAACTCAAGATGGCTGCGAACGTACACATTATATAAGATTTTGAGGGATGCGGAACTATATCTACACGGCACATATTGAGACGATGTAAAGCAAAATCGATATTCATGTACGAAAATGTGTGCATTTGTGTAAAAACTGAAAGTGCATTTATTGGTTACCCGTAATTCAGCATGTTTTTGAAATAAATGTATGCATATTCCATTTTTAAAACAGAAACCATATTTTGCTCCGTAGGAAAAAAAATAGATAAACGTTAACATCCCATCGTAATACGGGCCCTAAGTTCAATCTGAAAGGGTCAACATTAAATATCTGTTTGTAAAGTTATTGAAGACTGCAATATATATGTGTACCTGGACTGGTGCCTAAAGCGTACGACCGACCACCGTACCTTCCCGTAACAAATGATCGAGGTACACTACACTAAGATAGTCAAACAGATTTTAAAAATATAACTAAATTATTTTTGTATGATGGCAACATTCTACGCCTAGATACTTTTATATGTTTTTTATTTTTTTATTTTATTTTTATTTTATTATTTTTTCACGCCCATAAGGCTTTTACATACATGAAAATTTTACAAAATATAAGTATATAAACAACATTAAATTTAAAAAATACAATATAAAGCAACAAAAGATAGAACGGTGTTAAGAAGTAAAGTTGGTATAAAAAAAGAAGATGAGTATATAAACAGCATAGATTTAAAAAAAAAAAAAACACAATATAAAGAAATAAAATAAAGGAACAAAATAAAGGAACAGTGTTAAGAAGTATAGTTGGTATAAAAATAAAAAGATGAGTGTATTAACAACATAAATTATAAAAAAAAATACAATATACTGTAATAAAATATAGAACTGTGTTTTAAAGTTAAGTTGGTTTTAAAAAAATTAAAGCAATATATATATATTTCTATTTTTTTAATAAGCTAAAGAAATACAATTAAAGGTTTAAAGCAGCTAGGTACATAATGTTATAAAATACAATATGAACAGAATATTAAGTTCTATTTGATAAGGAACATATACATTGATATTTAAAATTTACAAGACTCACGCTAAAGACATCGATGTTGTTAGCATATTGGTTCGCGAGTACATGCATCCGCATTACTGGCGAATTCGCGCTGTAATTGGTCGATGATGGACCGCAGTAGAACAAAGTATTACATCGGGTAACTCGACCAGGCACTCGCACATTAATCAAATTGATAAGTTCACAACAATCGAACATCGACATTATTATTTTAAACAAAAAAAGCAAGTCATTTAATTTTCGTCTGTTTTCTAATGTTTGGATGTTTAAATAATCATTTAAGTATGAGTAATTTATGTATTCAATCGGTATACTTAATTTAAAATTGATAAAACGCAAAAATTTATGCTGAACTCTTTCGATGTCCTTAACATGAACCCTGTAATGCGGTGACCATATAACTGAGTTATACTCGAGTTGACTTCGCACTAGGGCAATATACAATGTTTTCATTATGTTTATAGACTGTTAATAGGGAAGCATCTAGCCATACATCTAGGTGTTAGTTTTTTTTGTGTAACTGCAATATTTATGTACCTTCTTATTTCTCTGACTATAGTATGAGGATCTGGTAAGATAATCGGCTGTGGTCTTGTTAAGGAACTTCTCCGATTTGCTTTAAGAAGAGAAAACCACCGAAAACTCATTCAGGAGAAGACGGAGTATTGACAGGTATTAACAGACCTTCTTTTCCACTTTGAGAGCGTTCGGCATTTTGTGTCCGATTTTTATTTATTTCAATAATTACTTTTACTATTTTTACCATGTATGATATTACGATAGAATTTTAGGTTCTTATCCAGACTTTTACTTCCCGCCTCTAGCTGCATTCGCTCTAAGCTAAAAATGCGATATGTGCATCCTATTTTTATGCTTGCATGCATGTGTATGCATCAACAAATGAGGAATATCTGAGGGTTTTTTGTCATTACATGACAGCTAAAGATTTCTGAGACCTCAAAACGGTAAAGATAGCTCAAAAAACCTCCGTGGCCTGTGAGGATTTGAGTCAGTTCGTAGCCAACTTGCTGCGTTTTCCTGGAATCAAAGGCATGAAAGATTATTATTTATATCACTACAGAGATGGGTAGAATTATTGTTTCAAGATTATGGATATTTGAGCGTTTACAGGGCTTATGACCTGTCATAGGTTGGGTTCAAGTGGCCACTTTTATGTAGATACTACAACATTCCCCATTCCACTTATTAGTGAATATCCATATCGGTGACATTTTTAATTTTTGTATTTATGTCATGAAACAAGGAAAGCTTTCGCTAGCGCGTCTGGAGCGCCATCTATGTATTTGATATTGAGGTTAAGTATTAAAGCAAATTACTTTATTTATACAATAATTCTACCCATCTCTGTAGTGATATAAATAATAATATACCTACTCCCCCTTAGGATAAAACCCAGAATTGTGTGTGTATAAATATGTAAATATATATACACATACCAAAAATAATATAGTGCATGAAAGATTGTTGGAAAAAATATTTTAGTTACCTGTCCAGTAGTTTTACTTAAATACTGGTCGTTCCAGAGCTTAAGGGTTCTGCTTCTTATTATCTTTTTGGCAAAACTTAAAGGAAATCTTGCAAAATCAGGAGCTGTTTTCTTGAGAGTGGCTATAATTGATTGTTTAATTCTTCATCGTAATAAGAGAAGCCATTTAACTCTTTTGCACGGAACAAAGGCGTAGCAAATTTTCCGTTTGATTTTTAGTTTAACAACAAACACGTAACAAGCGGTTTCTATTAGCGCTACAAATTCTCGACCTGAGTACAAACGACCCGTTGTATTGCGGTAAAAGCTAACTTCGTAGTTTATTATCAGAGAATTATTTTTGTCCGTATGGGCGACTCTATTAACCAGTGGCGTGTAATTACTCTAAGGTTAAGTCATGTGAACCTATGACATTTCAATGTATCCAGTTCTCATTTGTTAAAACCATGTTTTTTTCATACATTTTCGAGAAACCTCGCCGTAAAATTAAACGCTCTAGTTTCTACCAAAACATTTTTCAAATCAAATTTCTCGTTGCACTGAACTTCCTCATTCATATGTTTTTCCTTAAAGAGGTTCAAATTCCCGTTGACGAATATGTGAAACCTATATGGCCGTAAATATGTGAATGACGTTGGGTGGCTTTTTTTTGCAAAATTTCATTCAATTCAAAAAACGAAAGAATAGATTTTTTTTTAGGTTTTTCAATCATCTTTGACAATAAATTTTCTGTTCCCGCAAATGCTGGCGTGAACAGATCAAAAGACAAATTTCCCACTACTTGCAAATTTTCATTTTTATATTTTGTAATCATACATCCAGCTTTTCGATTTGGGTTTTTGACAGCCTAACAAATTAATCTCTTTTACAATGACAATGTTGTCTGATTTTTCAAATCATATTTCGTAAAATTTCATCGCGTTCCACGTATTGTGGAAATAAATCAACAAAATGAATTCAGATACTTTGTTTTCAAATGTAAAAATGAACATCTAAAAGCCTTGCCGTCGTGTAACAAATTATTGAGATGTGGGTGAACCAATACGTTGCTTTATACAGCTTTGGGTAGTGGTGCAACATTGTAAAAATGTAAAAATGAGCAAGATGATAATTTATAAATCATGCGTAAGACTACTACTGACATCACGTTGAAGTAAGGGCGGACACAGTCATAAACAAAGTGCAGCTATTCGCCGTTAACAACTCAAAACTATGTAACTTCGTGATATATTATATTATATAGATATATTATCTATTACTTTAATATATAATTCATTTAAAAAATAAATAAAAAATACCACTATGAATTTAGTCGATATTAGGTATTCAATTGAAATGTCAACTGGCTGAATTGTTCTAGTAAACTAAAGTGCTAAAAACGGCCGCGTGGAGCGCTATATGTCCTGCAATATGACTCAAGAAAGTAATCATGGTCTTGTGTCAAAAGTACCATCTCAAAGAAAAATAGTCCTTAAGAAATAATATTTGAAGTACTGTTTTCTAAACAAGAATCTTCAAATAATTTGTGTAATCTGCAAGTTTAATCAAGAGAAAAAACCCGTACTGGGGTTGATACATTCAAAATATAGTATACTTATTTGTATGAAAAAATAAGCTGGAATAATCGGCTAGTTTTTTGGCTCACCGCAGGTGATGGGCGCGCTTTATTAAAATTTTTATTTATATTAGGTTAAAAATACAAATGGTGGAAATGATTTAAAATAAATGTTAGTTATTTATTTGTTTTTCTGTAAATAAAGTTACAAAACATTATTAGGGTTAGTCAATTATAATGGTAAGCTGCGCATAATCGCTTCTATACACGGTTCGCCCCTGATGTTTAGCGGGTAAAGATTATTGATTGATTTGGTGTTTATTTTGTAGAACTCCATATTTAAACTTATAATTAGAAATCAAACACTGATTTGAGTCTACTGAACACTTTATTTTATAAATTATTATGAAAATAAAACTTTGTTATCAGTGTTACACAATTTTATTCTTTTACAAGAACACAACTATAGTTTCGGGAGAGCACTCCTCCCATCGACGGATGATATAAAACTAATATAATAAACACAGAATATTGTTCAAAATGTCATTGAATCTAAACAATAAATAAACAGATTAATCAGTGAAACTTAGAGCAGGGGGGTTTTATTCTAATCTAAGGTGTTGGCATATGAATGGATGGTTATCTTAAGTACGGATATGAAAACATGGGCAGACCGAGCGATGTCTTCCCACACATTAAATCTTAGACTTACTTATTGCAACTTCCACTTATGTGCTAAATTATAGTATTATCTTTATATACTTCATTTATAAGAGAGTGCTAAATAAAAAAAATCATAATTATATTGCTAGAAAGAGGGATAGAATGGCTGTCATTAAAAAAAAAAAACAGAATTTCAAAATTGTATTATGTATAAATTTATTTGTTTATTTTATTTTCTTTGGGATTTTTACAGCTTTAACACAATAAGTAGAAATACATAACAAAACTAGAGCCAATTAAAAAAAAATACTGTAAATCTAATAATACATAATAAAAGAGAAAGAGCTTACGTAATTGTATGTGTGTGACGTTTGTATTCATGTGTGTGTATGTGAATGTATGTGTGTGTGTGAATGAATGAGGGAGAGGGTGCATGTGCGTGTGTGAATGAATGAGGGAGAGGGTGCGTGTGTGTGGGTGCGTAAGTATAAAAATAGAAATAATTAAAAACTTGTAATTATATTGAAAAGTGTACAGGAAAGAGATTGGTTAGAAGTTTGATTGTAAAAAAAAAAAAAAGTAATAATTCAAATCCACTTTCAAAACCTTTTTGTAAATATTTATGTCAAGAAATGTTATAATTTTTTTTTTTTAAGTATGGTAAATTTCTAAACCTTATTTGGAAAAAAAAGCATTTATTTTAAAATTCAATTGGTACACACAGAATGAATATATTTATTAATAATATAAATAAATAAATAAACTTTATTTCCTTAAGTCCACTCCTGTCTGTTATTAGAGATCATATTAATCACACTTCCCATCTTTTCTAGAACATGATAAAAAGACTCAACTCATTAGCTCCATGTGTTTCGATTCACATTTATTTGATAATATTTAGTAATCACCGTTAAAATAAAATTGGATAAGATACATGCTTTGAAGAATGTCTGTGAAAAAAAACTGTTTTCTATGTAATTCATTGAATGCTTTTTTATTCCATATTCTATTCGGTAAAATAAACGAGTATGTTACTCATTAATTAATCATATTTTATTTAAAGATACGCTTAGCTGATTACTTTTTCTTTCGTAATCTTGTTTAATTGATTGCTGAAGTAAAATTCTAGAGCATTATCGCACAACTATAGAAGTGGGTGTGGAAGCGAGCGATCAATCTATTAACCAAACCATATATTTTGACACACCATTAGGGATAAATGCCCTTCTATTAGAAGCTTGACAAACCTTGACCGGAAATCCTTTCAAATATTCCTTTCAAGCAAAAATATCGAGGTATAATAAACGAGATGAAATTCTTATTAATTGAATCGGCGTTCACTTCGTAACACTTCATCATAAATTATTATGATGTATGGAAGGGGGCGCGAATTGATTTGAGGTTAAATGAGAAAGATGGATTACAATGAAAGCATCCACCCCTTTCCCGAAACTGTTCATAAAGACTTGAGTCTTTCTTCAGTTTCGCATATCAATATCAATTTTTTTTTTTAAATCCAATTAAGCGAAAATTTAATATTTCTTTACAATCAAACCGCGAAAATAACAAAACAAAGACACTTTAAAAACTTTCATTGTACCCCTCAGTGCAGTATTGTCAGTTTGTGATCAATCAAATACACATGGTCAGCACAATCACCTTTTTCTAATTTCCCAGTATTACAGTGGAGGAATACAGTGTTAGTTCCAAATTGAGACCGCGGCCGCACGCTCCAGATCCCGCATCGGAAAGGAAGAAGAACGTAGTAATACAAACAAATCAATCAAACGACACAAAATCAAATACATATAGGAAACATTAGAATAATTTGCCCTATACAACATGCAATGGAGAGGCCCACTCACTCTTGGAGGGTCTACAAATACCTTGAGCCACCATGTGATCGAACTCTTGCTTCGCCTGCCTCAGTAGTTCTGGGGACAGCCGACGAGTCTTACACATAACGGGTTTGCCAAGGGTATCTATATGGTGGATTGTGTTGTGTTTATCCAGCCCTGCGTATGGTTTATTGATATCTACTAGTTGTGGATACTTCAATATGAGTGAGTGGTAAATGTTGGTTTTGTCTGTTAATGATATGGAACATGTTATGTTGTTGTTTGTGGAGATGTCAAATGCTCTGACTATCTTGCCGTTTGTATTGTCTACTAACCGTTTGTTCCTAACATCTACTAACAGGTGGAAGTTGTGGAGAAAATCTGCTCCTATAATAGGGCGTGTCGTATCCGCTATTATAAACTTCCATGTAAACATTTGTTTACATCCCAGATTCAGTGTTACCGTGGTAACTCCGAAATTCTGGATCGTAGTCCCGTTCGCTGCATAGAGAATTAGCTTAGACTTTTCTCCATGGCGTTTGTGTAAAGATCTAGGAATTAATGATATTTCCGATCCGGAGTCAACGAGGTATGACACACCGGTATCACGATCTTTAACAAAGAGACGTGTTGTGTTGGTTGAATCAGCCGCCTCCGCTATGATTCGACCATCTAGTTTTTTGAAGCTAGATGCGGTTTAAATTCACATGGTGTGACGCATTTCTTAGCTTGA
Source organism: Micrasema longulum (assembly GCF_059751315.1). Lineage (NCBI taxonomy): Eukaryota > Metazoa > Arthropoda > Insecta > Trichoptera > Brachycentridae > Micrasema > Micrasema longulum. The sequence continues at coordinate 40,453 of NW_028278328.1, forward strand.
TCGCCAAATTTTGTGTGGAAGTAACAAAGAATAGTTTTCTTGTTATTTCCGTTGGCCCTATAGCTTGTTTTGTTGAAATTGTTGTTGTATTTGTTGTTATTGAAATTGTTACTGCTGTTACTTGTTGTGTGTTTGAATCTATTGTTATTGTTGTTGTGACTATGCTGTTTGTTGATTGTGTGAAATAAACTCTCTACCTTATGGGTTAGAGCTTGTACGGACTGTTCTAAACTACAAATGTTATTTTTATTGTTGGTACCTACTACCGCTACATTATCCTGTGTGTACACCTGTATTAGGCGATCTGCTATCGTCGCTTGCCTATCCCAGTCATCTTCGCTTATGGCTAAATGCGCTTGGATCGTCTTGGGCAGTTGTTGTATCCACAAGTATTGCAACGTCGTTTCGTCTATTTGTAAACCTATTGCTAGCGTCCGCATCTCTCTAAGTAGGCTGGATGGGTTTCGATCCCCAAGCTGTAAGGAAGAAAACAGTTTTTCTCTCCTTCTGTCCTGTGGACAGCCCATGCGTTGGATTATAGCTTCCTTCAGCCTCGTATATTTTGCTCGGTTCGGTTCCATGAGTAAAATATCTGAAACTTGTTCTATGTGCGTTTGTTCAAGTTTTGACACTAAGTGACTATAACGTGCGTCTTCTGAAACTATGTTTGCCAACTCGAATTGTGCTTCTATCTGTTTAAACCAAAGTTCGATGTTGTTCACCCATAGCTGTGGTAGTTTAACGCTAATCCTATCCGTGTGGAACATGTTGTTTGCTGTGTTGATATTTGTCAAGTCAGTGTTGTCCTTGTTAGCCATTGTTTACAGTTTAAAAATATTCGTTTTTAAAAAAAAATTCAGAAAAATGTATGTAATAATGATTACAGTATAAGTTAAAATATTGAAATAAAAGTATTCAATAATGAGTGTAGTTGTATTAAAAAGTTAAGTTTAAATTATTAGATTTAAATTTAAATTTAAATTTAAATTTCAAACAAAAATATTTATTTTTTAAATGTCAGAGTCACTATTTGTTATGTATGTACTGTGCAAGTTATAGAAAAGAAAATTAAAAACAGAAAATTTAAATAATTATTTTACCATACGGCGGAACACATTTTCCAACTATTAGGTATTTGTATTCTCCAAGCCTGAGTGGTCCCCTCAATATTAATATTCCTTTTGATTGTCCGTTGTACAATATATCAAGTTTAAAAATGTTTATGGTAAAACTTCAAATCTGTAACACATAATAACATGCATAGCCTAGGTTAAAAATATAAACATATATAGTACAGTCACACAATATAATGTATATAGAAAAAAAGTATGGATACTAATGTCCACGTACTAAGTTAAACATTCGTCGGCTTAGCCGCCCGAATATCTGTTTGTTTGATAGTTTCAAGTTGTTTACAAAAATAAAATTTTACAAATTGCAAGTATTGTGAACGACTGCGCCAGCTGAAAAATATTTCCGATAGATTTCGCTGGTAAAAAAAAAACTTACTCCCGCAGTGCGTTCACAAGGAGAAAACTTTCGGATGCCTACGTCACGCTTGTCTCGCCATATAATATTTGTCAAAAATAATTATGTACCGGATTTTTGAAAAAAAAAAAAAAAAAAAAAAAAATTTAAGAACTATAAATAACAATTATTTTCCGGTACCCTGTAAGTACCTCTACTCAATCTGGCACCCTATGTAAATGTTCGTGTGAATTGTTTGTGTGTTCGACTCAAGAAAAATAAAAAAAATAAAATTTATATGTGTTGTAGGAATGTATTACTCGGCGTGCGATTTTTGGTGAGCGAGTCGCTCGAACGTATTATATTATGTTTGTTTATAATAATTTTAGTTAAATTATGAATCACCTGTTTGAATTAATCCCGGCCGAGTAATATTGTTAAGAAATTAATCACAGTTTAATCAATTCACTAGTTACATTAATTACATTTACATTAGTTACATTTACATTGAAGATTGTTACCGACAGAAAAATTCACTCGATTCGCTCGGTCTTTGAAAAATCTAATTCTATTATATATTATAATTATTATAATATAATTCTATTATACTAAATTAATTAACCTTACAATAAGTTAACCTTGAAATAGATTAACCTTGATTAATTACAAATAAATTAAAAGTGCAATCAAATTAAAAATGAAATTTTAAATTTTTCATGTACCGACCGAAAAAAAGTAATTGTTGTACAATTTTGTCAAGCGAAGATATTTCTGTCTGAAATTTTGCGCAATTTTTATGGAATTTGAATGGGGTCACCGTGATTGATTGTTTAATGTTGTGTTTTCGTGTTCAAACGTCGGGGTATACCACTTTCAAATTCCATAAAAATTGCGCAAAATTTCAGATTAAATTTCAATTAACAGAAGAAAAACAATACGTATCTATAACAAATCACAGTGGAACATCAAATTATCAAGACACTACCGGCAAAATCCTATCACAGATCCTAACATGATCCCTATCGAACTCAGGCGAAATTACTTTTCGTCATAGTACTGAATTCCTCGCAAAAACCATTTTCCTAATACCAACAGTAGAAACAATCCTATGCAAAGACCTTAATCGTCCTAACAATCTCACAGACCTTAAAGCAGACGAAACGGGTCCTAGAGCATGGTCGGCGCGTGGTTCTCTTGAGTTAGTCTACTATTTAGATTTGTAATTTACCATTTCCCTTCTATGGGACAAGAACAACACAGACGGACAAGAGTTCAGTTCAGACAACCAATGCTAGTACCCAAGTATGCATCCTTTTATCTTAAAGAAAGATGGATTACAAATCAAGTTATTTATTGAGTAGATACACACGAGTTACAATTTTACAATTTTACAGTTACAATTTTGTACATAAGGAATTTACAGTCGCGAACACTGGCGAGGAGCTGGTGGACGGGCGACACAATATGTCAAGATGAAATGTGAATATTCTTTCGATGCACGACGTTTAATTACTTGTCCGAGCTGACGTTGCATTGGATTACACGTTGCGGGCCAAAACGGTGTTCGGCCCTGTCGACTTCGCGGCTTGATGGTGATGTCCTCCACAATGCAAATAAAACTTTGTCATTAGTGTTAGTACGAATACTATCGGTATATTTAAAGTTATCTCTTGTGATTCCCAGTTTGTACGAATTTTCCTTATAAATTCATGCCGAACTGAGTAACATGTGAAGGTAACCGTATTCAAGAATGGGACGCACTAATGAGCAGTAAAGTGTTTTTAGAGTAAATATGTTTCCAAAATCAGATGTAGCTCTATTAACAAATCCAAAGAATTTTGGTTTCCCAATTCAATTCCTTATGCTTTACTTTTTTCAAAAAGGCTAATTTTGTTATTTGAATCTCTAATTTCTTTCCAGATCCGATCCTCTGCTCCGTTTGGTCCTCTTTGGACGTGCTGTGCTGCACGGCGAGCATCCTCTCGCTGTGCGCGCTGGCGGGGGAGCGCTACCTCGGCGTGTCCCGGCCGCTGCGGCGGGCCCGCGTGCTGGGAGGGCCGAGGGCCCGGGCCGCGCTGCTGGCGGCCCCCTGGGCGGCCGCGGCGCTGATCGCTCTGGCCGCCCCTCTGGCCTGGCCCGGGGGCGAGGGAGACGCCTGCACGGTTAACAAACACCTCGGGTAAGCAGAATTTCGGAATTAGTACTTCTCAGCAACCATTTTTATTGCAGTACGACTTCTGAATGATGTAATGGCGGTAATGTTGAACGGTCTGATAGAAGTTGCCATACTAATCTGGAATCCAGACTTAAGAACAGTATAAATTTCCAATTATTTACTTATTATATTTATAAGTTTTATAATATATACGCGTTTGCCTATTATACAAGAGGTCTCGGGTTAAATTCCCGACATGATTAACATTAAATATTTATCAAAAAAGTATTTTTTTACACTATACTCTGTTCAACGAGACTGGCCCTCGTTACACGTGCTCGCCACAAACCCAATGCGTGCATATGGACAGTCTAGAAATTCTGCGAATGAACACCTGTAGCTTAATCACAAATAACTATCGACGTGCTAATTTATGTTTTTATTATTTTTATTAGGTAAACAAACAGTATGTACACATATATTGCCAGTTTCTTTGTATATTAGTGTAAGAAACTCATGCACCTACCAAAAAAATGTTTACACTTAAAACAATAATTTAAATTATGTTCCATATAATAAATGTAAAAGAAACGAAATGAAAAAATATGTATATAATAATAATAATAAAGTTAAATATCTGCTTCTCTCAAAATTTCTATAATTTTTTACCTAAATTTACATACATTGTCAAAACAAATATCAGCCTCGGAAATATATTGTTAAATTGGTCGCATATTCCAGGTATTGTAGATTGTTTAAAATGCTAATAATCGACGTGATAATAATTTTTCACCATGGTTGTTTATCGTATTCGCGATCACACTGCTACATCCATGGACATCTAATATTGAATGACAAAATATTTACGTTTCGCGACGTATAATCCTGCTGCGCAATCACATGTTTGAACTTCATCGGTGTAAATATGGAAAATATTCCAAAATTCCTGTTTTTATTTATTATTTTTCATGCTACTCATTACATTTAGCCGGCGGTTGGCAAGCCAAATGACAAGAAAAGCAGTCGCCATAATTGTAATTCAATTTTCACTTTTTAGTATTAGATACTCCTTACTATTTTGCAAATGCAATATATTGTTTGATTTTTTTATATTAGACGCCGATTTTTCGCCAGTGAACTGTATTAATTTACAGGCAAAACAAAAAACAAACCGACGCGAACGTTGACTTAGAGATTACACACGCGTTGACTTATGACTGCGATAACTTAATCATGATCATTATCGTTCATTGTGATAGCTTAAATGCTTAGCATGTTTTTAAGCACATCGATAGTTATTTGTGATCAAACTTCTAGTATTGTGATGGCAGTGACATGTTTGACATTAAATATTAATTAAAAAAGGTTTTTTTACACTAGAATATTTATAATCTTTTTTTGGATCCCAATCAGATTCTTTCCTTACGTTCCTTATAATTTATTCCCATTTATTTCTTTTTACTGGATATTTGGTAAAACTAAAATAATATTAACTCACATTCAATAAATTTTTGAAAATCGCATTCATGTATAAAGTGCACCCCTGCTGATGAAAAGGGCCGAGTTTGACATTTGCAAAAAGAATTCTGTATTTAAAAATGAATTATTTTATGCTTTGGAATTCAACTAGATACAAGTACCTAGTACCTAGGTACCTATTTATCAAAAGAAAGTATTTTTCCAAGCTAACCGCAAGCAAATGTACGTTCGGGCAGGACAACGTCTGTCAGATCCTCCCGTGTTTTATGTATTTTCCGAACCCGAGGCCCCTGCATGGTAGACAAACGCGCTGACCTTATTGTACTTGATTCATTTCGTCAAAGAAAAATATTATTTTGTAAGTATTTTGATATTATTGGTTGTGCTACCCATTAAGAATTTATATTTTCCAAATTATTTTTAAATGCTGACATTTCAAAATTATTCGGGAAAACTTTGAATGCTGGCTTTACGTTTTATTCTGATGGTAATTTTATTCGGTAGTTATTTCAAGTTTAAAGTTCTAAACATATTTTCAAATAGCTCTTGTTCCAAATATGCTGGCTATGCCGATGCTATTTTGGTCGTGTACAAATAATTATGGTTGGATGTACAATATTCTACCCTCGTTGTAATAAACCGCTGTACCATAACCACCCCTCGAACAACATAACTAACATAATCAATCATACAAGGGTAGGTTTGGATTTAGTCTCGTGGTTCTAAATTTTTTTTTATTTAATATTTTTTCAATTTCTATACTTCTTCGTGGACCAGGTAATTTATCAACAATATTTTGAGTTTGTCCAAATTTTTGTAGACAAGGACTGGATTCAACTCCCTGGGGAGCTGTTTTAATTAACATATTTCAACAGAGATGAAGAACATTTAAGAGAAGGTAATATAGAAGTCCAGGCATCTACAGGGCTTATGGCCTGTCAATGGCTGGTTCAAGTGGCCACTTTACACACTGTGTAACATTCACCATTCTGCCTATATTCGAAAATCTATATTCCTTGAAAAAATAATATTTTCAGGCGTTGCCTAGTATGTAGGTGAAATAATTCAATTAGATGAATCTCACCCGCATAAATAAAGGTTTCAGCTCTTTAACTTCACAAACATCAACAGATGAAAGAATTGAAGGAATATAGATGTTCAAATAAAGGCAGAATGGTGAATGTTACACAGTGTGTAAAGTGGCCACTTAAACCAGCCATTGACAGGTCATAAGCCCTGTAGATGCCTGGACTTCTATATTACCTTCTCTTAAATGTTCTTCATCTCTGTTGTAATATGTTAATATGAATTAAGAGTTGAAATCAAGTGTTTAAAATTAAAATTAAAAGTTAAAATTTAAATGAAAATTTTAAATTAAAATTAAGTTAAAAGTTTAAATTAAAAGTTGAAATTAAGAATTAAAAATTAAAAATTAAATAATGTTTCCAAACATAAAAAATAAAAAATCATATTCAATATCTTTTTGCACATATTACTACTACTACTACTACCATCATGACATTTCCCGGAAATGAAATCTAGAATGTCTACAAACACTTGGACATACTCAAAACATTGTTGAATTAACTACCTGGTAAAAGAAGAAGTATAAAAAATAGAAAATTGTTTTCAGGCGTTGCCTAGTAGTTGATTTGGTTCAGCCGGATGAATATCACCCACGTGATAAAGGTTTCAGCTCTTTTACTTCACAAAAGTCAACAGATGGAAGAGTTGAGAAAATGTGAATATGGAAACTTAGGCAGAATGGTGAATGTTATGATAAGTTCTGTAAATGCCTCGACATCCATATTCCCTTCTCAAAATGTTTTCACGCTCTGTTGCAACAAATTTAAATATTTTATACTAGTTCGCGCATAACTGCGCGGCCGAAAGGTTGTGTGTGGGGGTTGTCGCAATTTTTTGGAAGTTATCAATATGGAACTCATTTCAGATCGCTACGATTAAAACAACAAATCAATTAAGTATTTTTTGTACCGTAGAACTCCCCAACTATGTACCAACTTTAGTATATTTTGACAAATAACTACCTTGTTCATGTATTAATCTTTTTTTTTGTATTTTTTAAATAAAATACTATTTACGAAATATTTCAAATTTGTTGAAAATATAATTTGCAAGTATTTTTAAATATTTTTCTAAAAGTGGTATATAGATAGGCATTGATGTTCCTAACTTTGTACTACCTTGGAAATTATCACTTTATTTCACAAAAAACAAGTCGTGTTGATGGTTGTTACGCTAAATGTTAACACTGTATTCAAATTACAAATATTATTAATTATAAAAACACAGCTTTATAAATAAAATAATTTTATTTTGACAAGACAGTAAAGACTAATTTGCGAAATAACAGAAAAATTGAGAAATTATATACCTAAACTTAAGTTAATTGAACTTAAAAACGGTATGTAGGTATTGGGGAATCAAAGAAAGTTTAAAAAAAATCCAAACAAGAATCACAATCAAGGAATTTTGTATGCTGCTCTGGTAGAAGAAATCTTTTCTGTGGTTTGTGCTTTCTGAATAATATCTTTGCTTTTATAAATTGAAGTCTTCCTTGGCTGGCCAAACCCAATGATGATTTATTCCGCATCTGGACATGCTATTCACCGTAATTCCAGCATCATATTTTTTTTCATTTGCCCTGGCTTATTCTCTCCCTCGAATAGCACAAGAATATAGTCATTCACTTGTAATGTTTCATTGTTATTCATTTGTTGATGTTCATTTGTAGATTCATCACTATTTTTCGGATTAAAATTTGAGTCAGTTTCAGACAGTAACGGTGGTTTTTCCTGTTCAAACTCACTACTCTCATCAGATTTTTCAAGCAAGTTGACAACAAACAAAAAGTTTCAAAAAATCAACTAAATTCAAAATTAGGGCCGCGTAAAACGACCAACAGCGAGCCGCGACAAAATGACATGAGAAATTGGCGCCAACTCTCTACTGTACCACAGATAAACAAAGAACCAGGTACGTCTTCGTAAATGCAAGATATTTTATAAAATGTATCTGATTCTGGGGTATAACATAGTTGTGTCCGCAGGACATAGTTGGAGAGTTTTACGGTAGTTATTTTCAAAATTAGTTAACTCATACTGAATCAACTGCTCCACAACTGTATAGCTTATGTTAGGTTTTTGTTATTTTCATTGTGTGTTTTATAATATAAATAACATGGATGTACATAAATACCTTGTTTTTAAAACTGTCTGAATATTTGTTTTTTAAATTAGTCTTCTTTGTTTATTCTCAAATATAATTTCAAAAAACTAAATTGTTAAGTATCCTCGGCACGTGAAACCCCAGTGAGGTCACATTATTTTTATTATTAGTTATAGTTTGTAAGCGAAAAATATGAATAAATATATAGCTGATTTTAGTAAATAGAAAAAAAATAGATAATGTTTGTTTAGATGTCAAATTTTTAGAGAAGCATTGGTTCTATGCAACATATGGACGGACCGCGCATGCATCTCAATATTTATTTCTATCACGTATTTCGCTCTTGTTCTCTTTCAAACAATACGAATGAATTTACGAAACAAATAAGTTACAGAATAAGGCCACTGATCATTCTGGGTAGCGGTGCCAGGAACCATAATAGTTTTATGATGACCAAAGATTAGAATTTAATTTTGTCTGAATCTACGCGAAGGAACTTTAAGAAAATTGTTAAAATAATGGATTAACCACTAGGCCTTCGCAGTGCAAAAATAATAGAGATATTTGTTTTTTTCAGATACGTAATTTTCTCTGCTTGTGGATCTTTCTACATTCCTGCTGCGGCTATGCTGTTACTCTGGTGGAAGGTTTATAGAGCTGCTGTCAGGAGATCAGCTCGCCTAGCTGGGGGCAGACTTCCTGATGAAGGACTAAGAGCCCATAGAGGAGGAGCTCCTCAGCAGGTAAGATAAAATTAATAAAATAAAAATACTCTTTGGGCTGACTTTTTTGGGCTGACTGGGCGTTACCACGCCCTGTGGTCTCTTTATAGGCCACTTTCTTTTGTTCTTTATATCCCCATAGCGTGAATGTACTGCAGGACACTGCTATTATGTAGACTGCCATTTTATTCTATTCAATTCAATTCAATTATTTCAAATGTAACATACACATTACAAAAATATATTCAATACGTACATATTATAATATATGCAATTAAGTGCAATCTTGTTTGTCTTCCAGAATATGATATAAAATATTAAATATTTATTTATTTGATCGTTTACAATGTTTGTATTATTTTTTTCAATACAGAATAATGTTCCCTCACTAGGGTACCCCGTGCCGAGGAAAACATTTTACAATAAGTAAAACATGCCTTAAATTAGTTATTTAACAAAGTTAACACAATAATAAAATAAGAATGTAATTAATTAAATTAACCTAATTATCATAAACAAAATAAGCAATATAAACTAAAATAACCATAAAAAAAAACCAATTCATGTTGACCTGTAGACCAAATTTCATAAACAGTACACAAATTTTTACTTATTTGGCTTGATCCACTCATCGATCCGTGTGCAACCCACCTCCACTATCCATTTCTTAATAGCAATTTTAAATTGTGAGTACATACTTAGTAGTAGGCCAATCCTCTTTGACTGAAGGTTGTATTAATTTTTAATTGTTTTTGCATATGATATGATGACTTGCTTTATCGGTCGTTGCTCTCTTTTTTAAGTGAAATGATTAAGCACGTGTGTCATCGATCATGTTCTACGACCCCCACAGCTATATTTAAATACGATTCCAACAAACATTAACAAATTACAACAGGAATGGAGGATACCTTAAAGAAGGGAATATGGAAGTCAAAGCATTCACAGGGCTTATGGCCTGTCATTTACACACTGTGTAACATTCACAGTGGCAACTTAAACCAGCCGATGACAGGTCATAAGCCCTGTGAATGCCTTAACTTCCATATTCCCTCCTTTAAGGTATTCTCCATCCCTGTTGTAATGTGTTAATCTTAATGACTCCCAAGGGGGTGAAATCCAGTCTTTTTTCTACAAACATTTGGACACACTCAAAAATTGTAATTCTAACAAAGCTATATTCTTGAATTAAATCTACAAAAAAGCAGAATCTAAATATTTTGTTGTATGAACCACATTTCAATGTGTCACCAGTTAGGCCACAGTCGCTTTTAAAGGCGACGTCCAATTTCCTTTTTGTTATCAATAGAGATGGTGTGTCAGATTGATTGACAAATGTTCCCAACGGATATTGAATAAAGGATGGTTCAAAAAGGATCAGTGATGCGTGAACCTGGGAATTAAAGGGTTTATCCTTGTAGAGGATCGTCTGTCTCCATAAAACCCTTCACTTGTACATATTTCGCCCGAATAAAAAGTCAATATAATGATTTATTCAGTTATAAATTTGAAGGTTCCACTTTCACTTTTGAGTTATACGTCGACCGGTTTCGAGCTTCATTCCTCACCATCAGAAATTGAACTAACTTAGAATTACACGCGTCGGACCTGATCTCGGAAAAACTGGTTTTCCGTAACACAGATCTTCGGACCTCTTTAAAGATAAAGAAGAATTTGTACAAAAAAATCACATTAGGGAAGCAAATGGTCTACTTTAGAGTTGTAAAAATACCGTAGTCTACAAAATCGCTTAGTAGTATACCAGTAGTCTACCGTTTCCTACCGCACTTTTGGTAGTTTCTTTTTTAGATAATATATATGAAATATTTTAATAAAATAAATACTTTTTTGCTATGATTTTTTTATTCAATTTTTTATTTATTTTTATAACTCATATAACATAAAGTCGAACTCCATTCGGGACATAAATAATACTAACATTTAGAAAATAACTCATATTAAGAACAACAAAGGCAAGTTTAGCACCTTTATAACTTAATATAGCACAACAATACATACGCCTTAAACCTTTTTTTACACAAGCAGAATAATTATATTTTAAAAAAACTAAAAATTTCATTTTTTTGTTTTGTTTTGAGCCTCTTGCCGTCTCTTAATTAGTTTATCAATGAATTATTCTATTAAAATATTACAACAGAAATGAAGAACATTTTAAAGAAGGTAATATAGATGTCTAGGCATCTACTAGGCACCTATAGACATGTCATTGGCTGGTTTAACTGGCCCCTTTACACACTGTGTAACATTCACCATTCTGCCTATATTTGAACATCTATATTCCTTTAATTCTTAATTATGTTGATGCAAGTGAAGTTAAAGAGCTGAAACCTTTATTTATGTGGGTGAGATTCATCAAAATTTTACTTTTTCAATTTCTGTACTTCTGTATGGACCAGGTGGATTTATCAACAATATTTTGAGTTTGTCCAAATTTTTGTATACAAGGACTGGATTCAACTCTCTCTTCTATGTTGTTATATATATTAATATTAACAGGTCCCCAGGGAGTTGAATCCAGTCCATATCTACAAAAATTTGAACAAACTCAAAATATTGTTGAATAATTTAATGTTTTGTTACAGTGCGGCTTCTTTACGGAAATTTTACGTAAGAAGGGCAAAAAAAAAATATTAACGGTACCCTATGGACTGAAATGAGGCAGTGCGCTATGGACGAAAATAATGAAATATTACTAATAAAGTGATTAAACAGCCATTTAAAAAAATAAAAAAATTCTATGAAAACTACAGAAAAATACTTTATATTAACGTATAATACGGTTCATTTCACAAATATAGTTTCTTATTATAAAATACTAATGATATAATACAGGCCTTATAATCCAATATTACTAATCAAGTAAATATACAGCTATTTTATTTTAAATTTTTTTTTTACCAAAACTACCGTATTCTACCGTATAATGCGGTATATACTCTTGAAAGAGTCCAAAAAAATTCTTACTGTAAATAAATTTTAAACTTAAAATGAGTCATGAATTTTTAAATTACGATTTTTTACTAAAACATTAAATTTGTTAAAATTTAACGATAGAAGAAAAATTATAGACCTTTTAAATTTATTCAAAATTGTAATTTCAATATGGGATTACCCTGAACTCTCTGATCTCTCATCAACTTCAGGGTGCCTGGTAAAATAACTAGACAGGTACCATCGTTTTGTAGCAACAACTCACGGACAGAGTATACTTATAATGCCGTATTAAACAGACTTCATAAACTCAACAATAGTTATTCCCACGTATCTGATATATTTAGTGTAGGGTATTGTTCCTATAGAACCAACCTTTTAAACTTTTTCAAAGATGGTGAATGGTAATTATATTTATTTATTCATGCATTTCATAATACATACAGTTTTTTGTTCACTTTGCCCAGCTATACGAAATAATACTTGTGATTTTTTTGTTTTATTACTTTTATTTTTATTTATTTATTTATTTGGGAAAAAAACAACAGTTTTTACATATATTGTATTATAAAATTAAGAATACATATAAACGAAAATTGTAGAAACAGTCAATTAAAATTTTCCACACATAAGATATCGATAATGGAAACAAGATAAATTTAAATTTAAAGAATAAGAAAAGAAAAAAGTTACAAAAATATAATAATGAACATACAAATACATACATAATTACTGACATCGTAAAACTAAACGGGTGTACTGTCTATTTTATTATTTAATTATTTTTACATTTATTCTTGAATTGTTTAAACTTTCTACGGAATATGCTGTATAATTTTTAAGTTAATTTTTTAAATGAAAATCTTGTATAATTTTTAGTGTAATTTTTTTTATAAATCTTATGTATGAGGAAATTTGTTTTTAAAAAAAATATTAAGCCAAACATGTAAGTATTATAATTTTTTGTAAAAGGCAGATTTGCCATTTATGTAAATAAAATAAAATAAAATATTACAATATTTGAGTTTGTCCAAATGTTCATAGACAAAAGACTGGATTTCACCCCCTCGGGGGTCATTAAGATTAGCAAATTACAACAGGGATGGAGAATACCTTAAATAAGGGAATATGGAAGTCAAGGCATTTACAGGGCTTATGACCTGTCATTGGCTGGTTTGAGTGGCCACTTTACACACTGTGTAACATTCACCATTTTGCCTATGTTTGAACATCCACATTTCTTAAATTCTTCCATCTGTTGATTTTAGTGAAGTTAAAGAGCTGAAAGACTTCCATATTCCCTTATTTAAGGTATTATCCATCCCTGTTGTAATTTGTTAAAATAAAATATGTTTCTTACAATAAACTACCAGTGATATTCTATCGGCCTTCCATCTCTAGTGTACTCACAACAGAAAAAAATCGGCACGTGGTCTACGGGACGAAATTTGGGCGCCTCTGGTCTAAATTTCCAGCTAGTTGGTAAATAAATAAAAAATGTTTACGAAAAACTCACGAAAAGAAGTACAAAAAACCTCTCAGCATCTAATTCTCTCCGGAAAACATTAAGTTTTTTGCGTGGAAAATTCATTTTAGTTTTTAAACGAAAAACAAGTGTTGAAAATACCAAGGTACACCCTTTGCGTACGCACAAGCAAATATTTTTTTCGTGTTCGGAAGGATGAAGAATACAGTTTTGTGGATTTTTATTCCAGTTTCTCTTACCTTAGAGATGATTAATGAGGATGTCTAATGCAACGGAAAATTAGATATGTTTTCTTACGCGCGGTGAAAATGAAAGAATTTGATTGTAAAGTTTCACGAAAATGTATGAAAAAAAAACGGTTTTGATAAAAATTAACGCGTTTGAACGACATTACTAGTTCTCCGAAATCAAATAATGACCGAGTTTTGTGATAAATTCCTGGTTACCGGGAAGCCAGCGCATCAATCGGGACAACTCTTTTTCAACTCAGGAGTCGAACTTAATTCTGACGTTTTTCTTGACGCTCAAATTAGTAAAACGGTAAGTTCATGCTTTTACCAACTGAGAAAAATTAAATGCATACGCAAAAAATTGCCGATTTGCCTTCATACTTACACGCACCCCTGGAAATTTTGTTTTTATGTCAATATTCACAGCTTCCCAGGGAGTTGAATCTAGTCCTTGTCTACAAAAATTTTGACAAACTCAAAATATGTTGATAAATCCACCTGGTCCGTAGAGAAACAAAGAAATGGAAAAAAAAATTTTCAGGCGTTGCCTAGTATGTAGGTGAAACAATTCAATGAGAAAAATCTCATTCATAAAGGTTTCAGCTCTTTTATTTCACAAACATCAACAGATGAAAGAATTGAAGGAATATAGATGTTCAAATATGTGCAGAATGGTGAATGTTACACGGTGTGTAAAGTGGCCACTTAAACGTAATTTTCGTAATTTCAGTATATGTTAATTTGGTTTTTCTTTTCTTTTGTTTACTTTTCTTTTCTTTTTTTTTCATGGTCATGTCACACCATATATATGTGCTATAAACTTTTTAATAATTTCAAAAGGAATGGCCCACGCTCAGGCGCTGTAGTCTTTTTGGTACTACTACTACTACTACCATCACGCCATTTCCCCGTAGGGTTTAGGCAGAGAGAATGGACCGCCACACACGTCTATCCTGTCATACAATCCTAGCCTCTTCCACATTCATACATCTTGTCATACATGCCCTTCGGTTCTGTATGCTTTTGACATGACCAGACTTAAGATTTTGGTTTATCTGATCATGCCACGTCTTCTTTGGTCGTCCTCGTCTAACGTTGCCGTTCATTTTTGCCATATATACTTGTTTTACCATTCTCTCGTCGTCCATTCGTTCTACGTGACCAAACCATCTCAGAGACTCTTTCTATATCTTATCAATTATACTTGTCTCAGATTTACACTCTCGCCTGATTTCATCATTCGTAACCCTGTCATACATTGATTTCCCACACATTCGTCTAAGAGATCGCATTTCAACCGCGTTCACTCGGCTTTCATCCTTCGTCTGCCAGTTCCATGTTTCACTTCCATACATAAGTGTTGGGACCAAAACTCCGTTGTGCACTGCCAGTTTAGCTTCTGCTGTAGTCTTTGTGGGCATTTTTTCCAATTCATGTTATGGCTTAATTTTAAGATGTATTTTTCTTAAGTGTATTTTTGTAATTGTATTTCTATGTAAATAATATGTAAATAGAAAAATAAACAAATATTTAATTTTTTTAAAAACCAGCCAAAGACAGGTCATAAGCCCTGTAGATGCCTAGACTAATATATTACCTTTTCTAAAATGTTTTTCATCTGTGTTGTAAATCGTTAATGTTATGTTTTTTCGCAAAATTACGGTTTGGTAAATAGTAAACCATTATTTTTTTAAACTCTAAAATGATTTTTATACAAGGAAGCCTTTCCACCACCATCACTTTTTATCATACTTTTCTACACGGTACTGCGAGGAACGTATTCCGTGTAAAAAGAGGTCCCGGCTTATATTTATTAACACAATGATTGAGATTTCAATGAAGAAATTAGCTTAGTAAATTGGAGTAATTAAGCTTTGCTGATTTCCATGACAAAGAGAATACAAGAATTCGATTAATTAAAACAGAGAATTAATAGAAAATTTGCTTTCTACCTTTCATTATTTTCAAAACAATTTAACTCCCGCCTAAAAATACGTAGTTTTGGCAGTTATAGATTTTGGTAGCTGTGATGTTTCTTCGTATTGAAAAATAGTTTAAAGGTGAAAAAAGCAAAGAAAAAGATACAAATGTGGAATATTAAGTAAACTCAAAGATTTTCCCATAATTTAAAAGGAAATTTATAGTAATTAAATAAGAAAAGTGACGTCATAATTATATATGAAATTATAGATTTGTGCAAACTTGCGCGCGTGTATTATTGTTACCCGTTTGTCCAAATCGGCAGTATATTTTCGTAGTGATGAACTTACATTTATGAATAGTTACAAGTAAAAGAGCGCATTTTACAAAATCTTCAAATAAGAAATGCTGAAATTACTGAAATTAAGCATGTTAAATACTTAGGACTAACAATAGACAGACAATTGACATTGACAATGCAAAAATTCTTACCCATTAATACTAAATGCACCCTTGTACAAGCAACACTACTACCCATTCTAGATTACGCTGATGTTTCCATGACTGATTTAAGCTGTGAGCAACTCGATAAACTTGAACGACTTCAAAATACATGCATAAGGTACATTTTTGGTCTTAGGAAATATGACCACATTTCTGATTATCGTAGGCAACTGAAATGGCTCAAAATTAGACAGCGGAGAGACTCACTCCCTCTCACTTCTGTTCAATGTACTTCATAGTCCTAACGCTCCTATATATCTGCGTGAAATATTTCAACGACAGTTCAGTTCTTGGTCAACCTCTTCGTTCTAATTCTCAAGGCACTCTCTTAATACCCATCCACAATTCCTCTTTCTTTTCTAACTCATATAGTGTCCATGCGGCTCGGCTGTGGAATCATCTCCCATCTACCATCAAATATATTACTACATTATCTCTGTTTAAATCACGTCTGAAGAAACATCTCCTTTCTCTTCCTTAATCTCTCCTCGTTTCCTCTTTCCTCTTTTTTCCTTATTCCCATTAAGTAATAGTTTTGATTTAAGGTAATTTATAAACAAATAAATTTATTTTTATTGTTATATATCTTTAGCTTTTTAATCTTTTTTTTTCTATTGAATATATTCTGTAACTTGAATTATAAAAATAAAACTTTTATTTTATTGGTTGATTGGAAGAATTTGCCATTTGGCAATAAGCCCGCCAATGTACAAATAACAATACGTACAAAAAATTAAATAAATAAATAAAAGACCATTCATATCAACAATTTAATTAGCAAAGTGGCGACATTATTGAGTCTTTTTTTAAAAATCAAAAACTTTGTTCCAAAATCGGAAAAAATTCTAATGTATGAAGCCTAAGTAAAAACTAAAATATGTTATACGCAACTACTATGGGGAACAGGATATCAAAATGACATAAAAAGACTACAAAGACAACAAAATAAATTATTAAAGTTATTATATGACCTTCCCTATCTAACGTCAACTAGAGAACTTTAAAAAAAAACCAAGAAATTAAATATAACTGAACTCTTTCAACTAGAATCATTAAAATTTATCCATAAATTAGCCACTAATGTAATTGTAGACGAAGAACTAAAACTTTTAAACAATTGTAGTCAATATAGACATAATCCGAGAATATCAGAAAAATACAATATACAACTTTCTAAAACGAGACAAGGGCAATCAAGACTAATGAATCAGGGACTGGAATTATACAATAAACTACCAGACAAAACTAAACAAAAGACTCAGACAAACTTTTAAAAAGATGTAAAAAATATTATTTTGAACAACAGAGTATGAATGAAAAATGTTTACATATTTTTTGTTAAATGAATGCAATAATCCGTAAGGGTTTATAAATAAATTTACAAATAAAAAAATTATAAAATTAATTCTAAAAGAAAGGTGAAATTAACATTGAGATATTATATATAGAGATAATACTCCGTACAAATCCGAGCTAAAAAGTCGTCCTCAAATGACTGAGATTGACCAGCGGAGATAGGTAATATCGTCACGTCGACTTTGACAAGCAAAACAAGAAGTACAGTAAAAAGCACGGACTGATTACATCGGTCTACTGTGAGTTCTATTTAGTATATCACTCCCTTCCGCATTTGCGTCACCTTTGTTTGTCGTTTTCCTTTACGCCCGATTAACTGAGCAGGGCGGAGACAAGAGATAATTCGCGAATTGTACCATATTAATAAGACGTTTTTGACATTAAAATAGCTATTTTAAAAAAACATTGATAAATATAAGAACATTACTTGTCGGTGAAAGGTTATATCATCGCTTTTCCAGATCGATTTGTGCAGTATCTTAGCGTCGAATTAGGCATTTTTGCAGGGGCGAACCGTGTATAGAAGCGATTATGCGCAGCTTACCATTATATTTGACTAACCACTATAACGTTTTACTGTAACTTTTTTTACAGAAAAACATATAAAAAAAATAATATTTATTTAAATAATTTCAACCGTTTGTATGTTCATCCTAATATAAATATTAACATTAATAAAGTGCGCCCAGCGCCCGCGGTAAGCCAAGAAATTAGTTGATTACTCCACCTTATTTTTTCACACAAATAAGTATACTCTATTTTGAACGTCTTTACCCCAGCGCGGGTTTTTACGCCTAGATAAAACTTGCAGATTTCACAAATTATATGAAGATTTTTGATTTGGAAAACAGTATTTCAGACATTATTTCTTAAGGGCTATTTTTCTTTGAGATGATACTTTTGGCATAAGACCATAATTACTTTCATGCGTCATATTGCAGGACATATTATGGCGCTCGATGCGGCCGTTTTTTGCACAAATAATTTCTAGAACAATTCGGTCAGTTAACATTTCAAATACCTAATACAGATTGAATTCTTAATGCTATTTTTTTTTTTTTTTTTTAATGAGTTATGAATGAAAGTAGTGGATAATATATCTATATAATATAATATATCACGAAGTTAGGTCGTTTGAGTGATTTTATAGATGAGAGTTGTTGTATCACATAGAATCACAGAAAAATATAAATTTATAGTCTACATTTTTTGCATTATATTATGTACCTTCTAATTCTAATAGTGAGTTATTTACAACTCGTTGAAAATGGCCCTCAAAATTAAATATTTGCGTAAATCATAAGAACGAAAATATTTCTTTTTATAAAAAAAAAACAAATTAAAAAAAAAAAAACTAAAAAAAAAATATGGGCCGAATGGTGAATGTTACACAGTGTGTAAAGTGGCCACTTAAACCAGTCAATGACTGGTCATAAGCCCTGTAGATGCCTAGACTTCTATATTACTTTCTCTTAAATGTTTTCTCTCTTTGTTGTAATATGTTATGTAATTGAATTGTCACAAATAACACCCACTCACCCACCCTCTCACACACTTACACCCACACAAACACACTAGTATGTATTGTACGTGTATTTAATGTATTTTTTGTGGATATGTCTTTGGTTTTATTCTCTGTATATTTTATTTGTTACATTTTTTTACATGTATTACTGTTGATATTCCCAGTAAATATTAGAAAAAAAACTCTTACGATTATGGTTATAATCTTTAAACATCATTAATTTAGCATAATATTACAAAATTACAAACTAACTTATTCAATGCAGTCAACCCCTTAGACTCAATAAATATCGTTCCACCCCAATTAAAAACAGATTACTAATTAATTCCACCGGCAAAGGGGTCAACAAGAGTAACAAAGAATTACCAGTTCTTTTCAAGCATAATTTGGTATTTATTTTGACGGGTAATTAAGGATGTTTACAAAAGCATTTCTGAAATTAATTCCCTTCCATTCCATTAAAAACCCATTTATCTTTGGCAAACATTTCAATGTTTTATTTTTTTTAAATCAAGTTAAATAAAATAAATAATTTGAAAAGAGATCATCAAGAGGAAACGCTGTCTTTTTTTTCTTAATATAAACGTAGTCACGTATTTTCTCCCTTGATTGGGGAACTAGAACAATGTTTTTTTTGCATACTAAATTACTACCTTGTCGTGTCTCTGTTATTTTGCATTTTTAATGATTTTTTAATGATTTATTTAAACGCCATGTAGGCTTTTACATGTTTTACATATATTTATATATAAATAACAGACATATTTTACACAAAAGTAGCAAAAAATTGAAAATGAATTAATAAGAAAAAGAAAAGAAAAATATATGCAAAAACTAATCTTACATGTAGTACAAAAATGCATATATTCGCATCCTCACACAAAAAAATAATCCCGGACACATGCACTTTTATGAATTAATATCTAACTAAACTGGATTTTTATAATTGTATTTATGTGGAAAACTGATTTGGCTTTATTTTATGTTTTTTTTTAAATGTTCTGTATATTTTTTTGTATTGCTGTTATTTTTCCGAATAAACAAAATTAAAATTAAATTAAATTTCAGTAGAGAGAAAAGAAATTCATTTATTCCCATCGGTAATATTAAAAGAATCTTAAAATTAGAAGGATGTAAAAAAATAAGAATTAAGAATACAGATATAGGTTAATAAAAGGTACACAATATAAAACAAGAAAGTATTATTTAAGTATTTAAATTTGGAGATAATAAATTGATACACTGCCTTTTAAAATTCAAAAGTCTTGTATTAAATAGATCTTTATCATTTGCGTGTTCGTTTGCAAACACATGAATTCTCCTTATAGGCGAGTGTGCACTGTAGTTAGTTGTAGATACATTTATTAAGAAGAGTTTATTAAATCGAGTTATCCGGCCGGGCACTCGCAACTCAATTAGTTTTAACAGTTCAAAACAGTCAAATATTGAATTTTATATTTTATATAAAAATAACAAATCACTTAATTTTCTTCTAGTTTCTAATGTGTGTAAATTTAAATATTTATTTAAGTATTTATAATTAATATATTCAACTGGAATACCTAATTTAAAATTAACGAAACGTAAAAATTTATGTTGAATTCTTTTGATATTATTTATATGAACTTTATCATATGGTGACCATATAACCGAGTTGTATTCAAGTTGGCTACGTACTAAAACAACATATAAAAATTTTATTACATAGACTGAGTCAAAGTCTCTAATCGTTCGTAACAGAAATCCGAGAGTTTTCATGCTTTTATTAGTTTTGCTCTGTATATTTTATTATTTATTTTATTTTTATTTATTAAGGAAAAACAACAGTTGTTATATAAGAATTAAAAATATAAAAAATAGTACTTACAACCAGTTAAAGTTTTTCACAAATATAATGAGAGAACATGTTACACAGTAAAGAGAAAAATAATAAATTATTTGAGACATGAGAAAAAAAAGAGCTCGTAAGAAGGTTAAGGGATGAGGAAATAGAGTGGAAGAGTGGAGGAGAGGGATTTTCATAATAAAGTTGACCAATTCAAAATTTTGATATTATAATAAAATAAACATAATCAAAGGAACATAAACTTACACATTTACAGTGTTTCAAAAAGTGTTTTTTTGATGTCACAGAATTTTGTATTAAAATATCTAAATGGGGACAAAGTAAATTAAATTTGGAGCAGCTACGATAAATAAATGATTTTTGAACATATTTTTTTCTGGGCAATGAATTATAAAAAAAAATAACTTGTCGTGTTGACTTTACGGGACAATTGATTGAAATACTCTCCAAGAGATATGGACTATCGATAAAATTGTATAAAATTTTGAAGAGGAAAGACAGATCAGAAATGCTTCTACGTTTAGTAAGGGAAGTTAAACTATGAAAGGATGAAGAGTCTTCATACGAGTAAAAATATGTAAGAGATTTACCATCCAGAAGTTTAAAGAATCTATTATGTATTTTATCTAGTTGTGATATATAAATTGTATATTGAGGATTCCAAACAATAGATGCAAACTCAAGATGGCTGCGAACGTATGCATTTTAAAAGATTTTGAGGGATGCGGATATGTTTAATGAAGATTAATTGCTTCTTACGGGAGCTAGGTCCACCTAAACCCAAAAAAGCGCCCTGTTTCATTCGCCATCTTCGTACGTATGGCATACAAACATGATAAATAATTTTGAAAAACGTAAAAAATGTTGACATAAAAAATTTTATTTTGGCATACTTTTTAAAAAAAAACTTAAAAATTAGTTCAGTTTTGTTGTGCGAAAAAGCGGACAGCAAAACGTTGATTTTGTCGATATTACTTATTAAAAATAAGCTCGTCGCCGTGCTGGCGTGCAGTTGTCTTTTTCGCACTGTAATGGAGACGAATCTACGAGAGAGTAACAGAAAGACAATGTTTAAATACCTGTTCGTCAAAATTCATGCCTACCAAATATTCTCTTAAGGAAAAAAAATAAGGAAAAAAAAAAAAAAGTAAGGAAATCGTACGATTTGTCATTTTAAAACGCCGTTCTTTCAATACAACGACAATCAAAATCAGTATGAACCAAACTAACTTTATTTGCCGTCTTTTCACGTGGATACGGGGCGAGAAATAGCGGGGGGCGAATCCCTAAGGCTTCGACGATATTATTTAGAGGAGTGGATTGTTTTTAATTTTAATAAAAAGTTTTCCTCGATATGTGGCATTCAGTGTCAATCACTCACAACCCCAACAAATGAGATGGGTTAGGAGTGGATGCCACTAATCTGGTTCGTTCTTGATGGAATTGCTGTAGTTCGACTGGTCACTTGCGAGCGGTATCAACCCTAGGGCAGACTCCCAATCTGGAGCTCAACACTAGTGGTTGGTGGAAAAAGAATCTATGATGCAGCACACGCTTAACACAATGCTTGATGTACGACACGAGGTCTTAATGTGGCGGATGATCAAAGAATACTGAGGTTGGGAGTGGAAAGTGGTTGTGGGTACAAAGGATGTAGAAGTTGTGACAATACTTGAACCATTGTTCATAATTTGCTCACATAATTTGCAACCAACTAGTGCCAACAATCCTTTCACAGCGACTTGATTAAATTGATGTAGTTAATAACCTTTAAATAAGCTGTGCTAGATACATGGTTATGGAATTTATCTTTTAGGGCTTTTTTTTACTTTTACTTTTACGCTTTACGGCGTCGGAGTTAAGAAATTTAAAGAAAAAGATAGGGATAATCTTATCTGATGTTATTAAATTTATTAAAAGAGAGTTGGATTCAGTTAAAATCGCGATATTTGAAATTGAAAACTTTAAAAGAGTAGCTCGTTTATTGACACACAAAATTGTTTTTTATATCAGTGAAACCGTTAACAAGACCCGCGGTCTTTAAAGAGGTTTCAGGTATTTAGTAGAAGTACTTTCACAGATGGAAAAATTTAAGGAATATGCATAATCAAATATAGGCTAAATGATAAATGTTGCCCGGTGTCTAAAGTGGCCATTTTAAACAACTATATTCTATGTTCTCTTCTCTAAAACGTTAATAAATATTTGTATATAACCACTTACTGAATTTTCAGTGGCTACCGGTTTTGAGACTTTGAGACTCTTCGTCAAGATACTAGTAAAGCGAACCCGCCAATCCCATATTAACGACAAATCAATAACTTCCAATGAATAAATGTTCTGTAAATATCCAGATGTTTGAATTCCCAATAATTCATTCATCTCTGATATCCATATATTGAAATGTATGTTTTTTTTAGACGCAAGTCTCCAAAGAGCCTACCAGACGTAGATCTCGAAGATCAAGTGGCTGGTCGTCATCAGAATTCGAAGAACCTTCCATCCACATGAAGTTATTGTCAAGGTAAGTGTTAAGCGTTAAGGTACCAACCTTTAAGATATGTTTTTGTTCATTTTACTGTTTCTTTTTTCCCTTTAGTTATCCTATTTTTTTAAAAATAAATAATCTGCTAAGCCTCTATTTTAGAGGCTTGCCAGCAGGTGGGAGAGAGGGAATATGGAAAGAGGTTATTAATTAATTAATATACAACCAACATTTAAAAAATTACATATTAAAGATAAGGTTGAAAGTAAGACCAGCGAAGCTTCTAAATAATAATCATATATATTAAATTATGGTACATTCTTAAATGTGTGCGTGCGTATATATGCATATAAATATATGTATACTAGTACACATATGTAAGAGGTTGTGCTTGTGTCTATTTTTATGAGAGTAAATGTAAGGGTGTTTGTAAGGTTGTCATTAAAAAGCAAAGTGAGAGTGTATCGCAGCCAGATAGGATGAGTCGTTAAAGGGCATGTTAAATATATCAATAGAAAAAAAAAAAAAAAAAACATCATTTTAAAAAGAACGATAGACACCACACCAATGACCCTGACACCCCGACCAATGAGGAAGCTCAGTGCTACGGGAAACTGGATATAAAAATTGTTTTCTTACACGCCGTAAAAGTAAGAGCATCCAATCGTGCCGCGAAGTTTCTCGAAAATTTAGGAAAAAATAATAAAAATGAACTACTTTGAATGACGTGACGAGTTCTAGTGAATCAACCAATGAAAGCGTTTTGATAGATTTCCGGTTTTCAGAAAGCTTATTCACCAATGAGCAGAACTCACCGTAGCCAACTTGTGACGTCACAGATGGAGTAATTTCAAATTTGCAAAACTTTAAAAAGTCATTGCGCGGATATTTTTATTTTTTTTATTTATTCATATTTTTTCTCTTACAAACTGTAATTAAAAATAAAAATAATGTGACCTCCCTGAGGTTACCCGTGCTGAGGACACTTAACAATATACATTTTTTTAAATATTTTTACATTAGAGAATAAACAAAGAAGACTTGCTTAATAAACATAAATAATTTTCAAAATGTTCAGACAGTTTTAAACACTACGTATTTATGTTTATAAATAATTTATGTACATCTACATTATTTATATTACAAAACGCACAATGAAAGAACAAAAACCTAACATAAGCTATTACACGTGTGAAGCAGTTGATTCAATATTGGTTTGGGCGAATGAAACAATCCATTTTACTTCTACCTAGATTCACTTTCCATTTTTTATAGCCTTTTTGAACATTTTTTTGTTACTAATTGTTTTAAAAGATAAGTCAGTTCTTTTACTTCACTAAAATCAACAAATGGAAGAATTGAAGAAATATGGATGTTCAAACATAGGTAAAACGGTGAATGTTACACAGTGTGTAAAGTGGCAACTTAAACCAGCCAATGACGGGTCATAAGCCCCGTAAATGCCTAGACCTCCATATTCCCTTATTTGAGGTATTCTCCATTCCCGTTGTAATTTGTTAATCTTAATGACTCCCGAGGGGGTGAAAACAAGTCTTTTGTCTACGAACATTTGGACAAACTCAAATATTGTACGCAATATTTGGTTTACCAATGCATTGCCCTATGCCCCACTTATTACCGAAAGAAGAATGATTATTTGTAACTAAATTATTTGTAACTTAATTATCTCTAACTTCCTTGTTTATATAAAGTATCACCTAAGATCGCTGAAATCTATTGGAATCAGTACGAGTGTGTCATTTATCACTTTTTGGTGCACACTAAAATTTCGCGACAAGCAAATATCTCAGATTTCAGTCACCGCTTACAAAGTCCTTGATTACACGTGTTAATGACTAACGTTTTTTTCTCATATCTCTCTCTTCAACTTGCTTAAAAATAATGATTTGGTATTTTCCACACAAAAACAAATGTCTTCGATATACTCCCTCTAGAGCCAATGCTCGTGGCACTTCTCCGGAGACGTTCACGCGATTAACACCGTCTCCGAGTTTGTCCGACAAAATTGACAACTCATACCATGAACTCAATAGAGAAATTAATATTTAAAGGTTATAAATGTATTTTATCAGATATTTCTGAGTGCCGTGATTTGTAAATAATCGCTTCCCGTTATAGGTACATTAATATTTTGCGACAAACAAATATCTCATAATGATTGGAGAATTAAAACACATGTGGATGAACATTACATTAGTAACGCCTTTATTTATTAATTTTAAAGAAACAAACAGTTGACAATGATATTGTAACATTAAAAAAATACAGTTTATAGACAGACTCGAAAGTTTCTAAATAAGAATCACACATTTATGTGTATTTGTATGAGAGTAAGTGTAGATGCGTGTTTATGTGTATTATTTATTTAACTTTTTGTACATAATGTTATTTGTACATTGGCGGGTTTATTGCCAGATGGCAATTTCTTCCAACCAACCAATAAAATAAAAGTTTAATTTTTATAATTCAAGTTACAGAACATATTCAATAAAAAGAAAAAAAAAAAGATTAAAAAGTTAAAAATATATAAAAATAGAAATAAACGTATTTGTTTATAAAATACCTTAAATCAATTAGTGTAGGGAGCAAGTGTTCAGGTGTGTGTAAGTGTGAGCATCATTAAATAGTAAGTGGGATCGTATAGCAGCCAGAAATAAGGAGTCTTAATTTATTTTGAAATAAATTAAGGGGCATGTAAAATATATCTATAGATGAAAAAAAAGCATTTTAGTTAGAGCAAGAACGATAGAGGAAATAGTGTTGTGCATAGTTAGTGCTAAAGACTGGCAGATGGAACAAATACTTATTTTTGTCACGCGAAAGGTGATTTAGAGGCGAATTGGCGAAAGTACGCAGTGTGTAACTGCTATTAATTAGTCAGAAAATATTACCACGATCAATTTTCCTGAATAATTTTTTGAGCTCTTGCTGAAAAAGAAAAACGAATTTTTGCACCAATAAGTCGTTTCTCAGACGCGGTATGAATAATAAATTGTTCACTCCGTAATAAAAGTTCCAGACTCCAAATGAATAATTTCAGAGATATTTCTGCACGATCAAACCGACGCGCGACGCGTCGCGACGGCATCGCCGACGCATAGCGGCGACGCAACAACGCACAGTGGTGGAACATGAAACGAAGATTTAATGATTGAACGTTCAGAGTTCCACCAGCAAGACGCAAGTTTTTTTTTATGAGGATTTTTAGACCTGAATTTTTTAATCATGTTTCTACGATCAGTTTAGCCGAAATTGGTACGAGTGTAAAACGTGACATTCGCATGATATAACAGACCCGTTCCCCCGACTGCTCTTCCGGAGGCTTCTTCCAGAAATGTTAGACGTTGCATCAAAAATATTTTTTCAATGCATACGGTTTGTCATTTTAGTTACGAAATTTGTTTTTTTTATTTTTATTTATACTGAAACATTTAAGTTTGTAAGTGAAAATTCTTAAAAGAAGTTCATTGAAATTTATTATACAGGGTGTTCTTTAAACCCTGTCACATCCGAAACCACGATGATCAGTATGGGCAAGAAGACATATTAGCATATTAAATTAAAAATATTAAAAAAAAATTAGAACGCAGAAATTTTTTCAAAATAAAATAATAAAAAACAAATGGTTGCTTACCTTTGCAGAGGAGAAGCAAGGGGGGCGTGGTCATGTGGTTGATGGTATATCAGACTCCCCCCTCCCCTCTCCTTGCTTCTCCCTTGCAGAAGTAAGCAACCATTTGTTTTTTTAAATATTTTATTTTTGTAAATTTTGTTCGTTCTAAAAATTTATTTTAATGTGCCAATATGTCTTCTTGCTCATACTGATCATCGTGGTTTCGAATGCGACAGGGTTTTAAAGAACACCCTGTATAAATGAAAGACGAGTGATACTTTAATCCACGAATTTTGAATATCAAGTGACCGGTTTCGTCACTTTCGCGACATCTTCGAGACTGGTATCTTTATTAAGGAGTTCAATGTATTTATACAAAACAGAGTTAAGGATACATTATTCAAAATTAGATGAAAGTAAATTAAATAAAGTTATTTTTATCTTAAGGATCACTATCGAAAAATTTTCGGGTTAACTAACGAGTTGATATAAGGCTATTTTAATGAGTTTAAGTATTTTTTTTCTCATTAGTTAACCCGATTTTTTTTTTATAATGATCCTTAAGATAAAAGTTACTTTATTTAATTTACTTACAAACC
Source organism: Micrasema longulum (assembly GCF_059751315.1). NCBI lineage: Eukaryota > Metazoa > Arthropoda > Insecta > Trichoptera > Brachycentridae > Micrasema > Micrasema longulum. Next base: position 68,002 of record NW_028278328.1, read on the forward strand.
CTAGCCACAGGACCACAACCCGATTTAAGTGTTGTAATTTAATTTCTTCTTAAAAATGTTTTTATTTTTATTATTTATTAGATAATATAAAAGTTTCCACCACTGTGCGTCGCGTCGCATCGTCTAAAATCACAGATTCAAAATATTTTTAAAAAATCAGATGAGGTTATTTAAGTATTTACACACTTGTTCAGTGGTGGTAGCACTCCTCAAGAGTGCCAGTTGATCTGAATTCATTTCGACGTAAAATAAAAATTCTTGAGTAAATACCGTTTTTTTTTAAACCGTCGAACTTTCACAGACCGAAAATATTCTTATTCATATTTTGGAATATATTTGATCATGAAACCATCTTAGTTCCTTTGATTATAATAATACAAATACTGTATAGTTTTATTCCACTTTTATTTATAAATATTTTATAATTTTTTTACCAGTGTTAGTTAGTTCCTTTGAATAGGCAATTAACATGAATTTTTTTATTAGCTTAAAAATTCATACAAAAAATCACAAGACTATTAATTTATGCAATTTTTATTAAAATCTGTTAAGAAATAAAGGTGATACAAAATTTTTAAAAATAATATTTAAGATTAAACGAAGAACGACTAATTGAAATTAAACATATTAAATAATTAGGACTAATAATAGACAAACAATTGACATGGACAATAAAAGCATCCACCCCTTTCCCGAAACTGTTCATAAAGACTCGAGCCTTTCTTTAGTTTTGCATTTCAATTTTTTTAAAACTAAGTAAGCAAAATTTTATTATTTCTTAGCAAGCAAACCGCGGAAATAACAAAACAAAGACACTTTAAAGCTTTCATTGTAACCCTCACTGCAGTATTGTCAATTTGTGATCAATCAAATACACATGGTCAGCACAATCACCTTTTTCTAATTTCCCAGTGTGACAATGAAAGAATACAGTGAATAAATTGAGACCGCGGCCGCACGCTCCAGATCCTGCCTCGGAAAGGAAGAAGAACGTTGTAATACAAACAAATCAAACAACGACACAAAACCCAAATACACATTGAAAACATTAGAATAATTTACCTTATACAACACGCACTCAAGCAACAGAAGAAAAACAATACGTATCTATACCAAATCACAGAGTAACATCAAATTATCAAGACACTACTGGCAAAATCCTAACACAGATCCTAACATCATCCCTATCGAACTCAGGCAAAATTATTTCTCGTCATAGTACTGAATTCTTTGCGAAAACTATTATCCTAATACCAGCAGTAGAATCAATCCTATGCAAAGATCCTAATCGTCCTAACAATCTCTCAGACCTTAGAGCAAACGAAACGGGTCCTAGAGCATGGTCGGCGCGTGGTTCTCTTGAGTTAGTCTACTATTTAGATTTGTAATTTACCACTTCCCTTCTATGGGACAAGAACAACACAGACGGATAAGAGTTCAGTTTGGACAACCGATGCTAGTACCCAAGTATGCATCTTTTTATCTTAAACTGATTTAGTACTCATGGTAGGCCTTTACCCGGTTCCTCCCATTTTTCCACCCATTCGCTCACAAAATGAAAAAATGCTTTTACGTTGGTTGAATTAGCCAATAAGCTTGGATTCCACATCGGCCTCTTTACCTCTGTCAAACCGTTCAGCATGTTTTCCCTTTCAGTATCTAAAATCGGGTAATGCCATAGGATATGTTCAGCCGTCTGACGGGGCTCCCCGCAAGTACATTCAGGATCTCTTACCAGTGCGAGGTCATATAATTTTGACCTAAACTCACCATGTCCAGACAACATGTGGACAACACAGTAATCCAGGTTAATTTTCCTTGGGCTTAGTCTTTTTCGTATGCCCGGAAAAAATGTATGCGTCCATCGCCCCGTCAGAGATGCATCCCACCTAATTTGCCACTCGTCAATAGATTACTTTTGTCAATGGTTTTAATATACTACCCTCTCGGTGTTGAAAACTGATGTCAAAATATGTAACCATTCACCTTTTTTTAGAAATTTCACCGCAACAGATTCCATTACCTCTAATACATGGACAACTCTCATATATAATTTAATTAGCGAGTCTTTTTTTCAAAAATCAAAAATTTTGTTCCGAAAACGGAAATTTTTTTATATATGAAGCCTACGTCAAATATAAAATATGTTATACGCAACAACTATGGGGAACAGGAAACCAAAATGGAATAACAGGCTACAACGACAACAAAATAAAATATTGAAGCTAGTTTATGATCTCCCTTATTTAACACCAACTAAAGAACTCAACAATTAAATTTGAATGAACTTTTTAACTAGAATCTTTAAAGTTTATTCTTAAGTTAGCCACTGATATTATTGTAGACAACGAACTAAAAATTATAAAATAAACTACCAGACAAAACTAAACAAAAGACTCAGACAAACTTTTCAAAAGGCGTAAAATATATAATTATCAACAACAGAGTATAAATAAAATTAAATATTTTATTCTTGTAAAATTAATGTAATAATCCGTAATTGTTAATAAATATTATTCAAGTCATTTCATATTAATAAAATGCACATTTTTAGACGGCTAGCGGCTGGTAAACCACGTGAAACACGGGACCGGGATACAACATACAGCACGTGATTATACAATCACGTGTTTACACGATTTCGGGATACAATGGGTTAAGTACAGTAAGTTTCTTGAATAAAATAAAAAAGTATATTAGTTATATCGGACACACTAAACAAGGTTTTAATATTTCTAAGGCGGGTAACCCTTACGCCAATAACGGTTCACGTGTGACCTACAATCGGCTAATCTGAAATCCGAGTATTTATTTTCGATTTTCATTTATATTCTATAGACTTCTAGTCTACTGCACACTGGGCGAACATTATTCGAACTTTTTTTGCTATACTTACCTACTTCACTTCCACATCAATTCTCTTTTCGTACATCATCATAATTCCTCTGTTCGCACCCAGTGGTCCATAGGGCACTGTATGTGTATATCAATTACATGAAGGTAAGGTGATCAGTCTAACGCTTTAGGTTCTAGTCTAGGAAAAATGAGATATTGAATTCTAGAACCGAAGTTAAAACCTATATTTGACAGTCGAAAACGGGACCTCAAGCTAGAATTTTTAGCTGAAAGTAGCAATTGAATCGAAAACAGTCCATGATTCTTATTTTATTTAACACATTTAACTGTTTTACTTTTAATTGATCGGGTTGTGGTCCTGTGGCTAGTGTCTCGGACTCACGGACCAAATGTCTGTGGTTCGAATCCCACTCTACCCCAACTTGATTCCATTTTCTAATAGTGAGTTATTTACAACTCGTTGAAAATGGCCCTCAAAATTAAATATTTGGATAAATCATAATAACGCAAATATTTCTTTTAAAAAAAAAATATATATATATGAAAATCTAACACTCAAATGTCTACTCAAAATGTAATAAAGACACTGGATTAAAAATACTTCATGTTGAAAATAAAATATTACAATTAGACAACTTGGAAATCTTAGAAATTAAAAAAGCGATCCGCGCACGCATGCTCATTTGCATGCATATGTACTTATTAAAAAAAATAATGTCATTTATTTTTTGAAATATATGCTTAGACTATATACATCTGTAGAGGGATAACAACACATTTTACCAATCCAATGCATGTTACCTGTTATAGCGGACTCATTTTTTACAATATGTTTTGAATAAAAGAAAGGGAGACAAAAAAAAATGTGGGTTTTTTCTAAAAAAAATTCTTAAAAATCTCGTTTTTTGTTTTGTAGTCGATTCCAGAATTTGTACGATGCTCATTTTTTTACGTACGCGGGCAGAATTTCTTCGAACTGTCAAACGCTCTGTCGTTATTTTGATAATTGTTTTACGTATTTAGTGCAATTACATCAAAATTAATTATGCCGACTTGTGGCACGAAAGGATGTTCAAATAGAACTAAAAAAGGAAGAAAACGCTTCAGTTATCACAGGTATTCATCAAATATTATAATTTTTCACATTAATACGTTTTTTTGGTAGTTTTCAACATAAATTCACCACAAACATTTACTATCATTTGAGCAATATGATAGCATTTGTTTCTGTGTAATTCAAATACCTTATACATTGGATTTACGTAATTTAAATCATTTTTTTCATTAATTTAAATCCAAATACTTCTTCAAATGTTCAAGACATGTAAACTTAAAGACCTTTTACCGAGTCACATCTGGACATCTGGAAGTAATTCTATCTCTTTTTATCTCACTGAAAGAATGTGAAATTGTCGTTAATTGAATGTAACTAAAAAAGATGACAATACATCTGCTCCATTTTTTAATAGAATTTTTATAACCACGTGTTGAGTCAGCTCTTATAATTAAGACTAATTAAGAGTATTAACTTAAATGTTATTTATAAGTTGAATCATTTTATCATTAAATTTATAAGCAAAATATAGTAAATTAAGGTTTTTTTTGGATTCCCGATAGATGAAATAAGGTGGAATAAATTAATCCATGCGACAGGGCGGAACAATTATGCCCTGGAAACAACAATTGGGTGTGTTCCAACCCCTTTCTATCCATTAATTTGGAGAAAAAAATATTCGGTTCGTGTAATAAATAGTGCATAAATTTACATTTATTTCATATTTCTATACCATAAAGTCGAAAAAATCGGTGTACGTACATGAGAAGATGTATAAATGTAGAGGAAGCGAGTTCTAGGTGCAAAGACAGAGCGATATGGCGTTATATCCTCTCTGCCTACCTCTTCGGAGAAACGGTGCGATTTCCCCAATTCACCAAATCGGAAGAAACCTATCCAAAGATACAAGTTGTAATATAAAGTTTAACAGAGATTACTGTTTTCAGTTTTCAAATCGAACAATGAATTTTGAAAATATTTTGGAATTTGAGACCCTATTTGACCAGTTTTTAAAGATGTAAGTTGCCGTCAGAGTGAGACAACATTTCAACAAATTGGTTAAATTTCAAAATCAATAAATTGACTTAATTGAACTTTTACTTTTTTATTATAATTGCATATTTTTTTTTTTTTTTTTTTAATTTTTATATTTGTAAAATGTTAATTATGTACCCAATAATGTCATTTATAATTTTTATTATTGCCTACTTTTATTTCTTAATTTTTTTTAAGCAAACTTGTTACTAAATTAAAATAAACGTTTTGATTGTACTCCTCCCTACTCCCTACCAATTTCTGTAAAAATTCGCCTAAAGTCGTACATTTGTGACAACCCTGTTTTATAAGCATCTGAAAATGAAAGACGTCTTCATTAAACATACGACCACGCCCCATTTTCAAAAATTCTCAAAAAATTTGGAATAGTACGGACTCTAAGATGTATATACTCTAAGAATGTATGTGTATTTTGTGCTTAAATTATTAATATTTTTATCCCACAGCAAGCACATTGGGTTGCTTTTTTTTTGGTGTGGTATTTCGTTTTGTTTATTGTTTCTGTACTTTTGCTTTATTATGTATTTCTTTTTGACATGTTGCAACTTTATATTTTATTAAATAATAAAAAAAATATTTTTTTTAAAAATGATACGAAAAAAATTAATAATAACCAAATAAACAGTATTTTTTTAACAATGTTTGATTATGTCCAAATGCTTGCAGACTGGCTGGATTTCCTCCCTATGGAGTTGTTCGTATTTAAATTTATTTCAACAGAGAGGGAAAAAGTTCACAAAAGTCAACAGATGGAAGAGTTGAGGAAGTGTGGATGTTCAAACATGGGCAGAATGGTGAATGTTACACAGTGTGTAAAGTGGCCACTTAAACCAGCCAATGACAGGTCATAGGCCCAGTAAATGCCCAGACTTCCATATTCCGTTCTCAAAAACTTTTTCCCTCTCTGTTGAAATAAATTTAAATACGAACAACTCCCTAGGGAGGCAATCCAGCCAGTCTGCAAGCATTTGGACATAATCAAACATTGTTGAATTACTACCTGGTAAAAGAAGAAGTATAAAAATTGGAAAATTGTTTCCGGGCGTTGCCTAGTAGGTGATTTGGTTCAGCCGGATGAATCTCACCCGCGTGATAAAGGTTTCAGCTCTTTTACTTCACAAAAGTCAACAGATGGAAGAGTCGTTCTTTTGCTTTGTCCTCCCCTTACGGGGGTGGTATTCGGATCCTCTGCCTCTGACCACCCAGGGAGTCCTTCTTTATCCAAAGTCGTAATCGTAATGTAAATATCCGTGTTTTTACTTATGTTTTGTGTAAGTTATGTTTGTTATGTTACTATAGTTTTAAGAAAATGTTTTTGTATATTTGGATACGTTTATTTATGTAAATTGTTTGTTAACATATTTTTTTTTTAATAAAAAAAAAACAGAGGCATTGAGGGGATCCTGAGGGGTGGGGACGACGTGTTGGCCTCTGTCCATACGTCCTCCTCCCCCCTCCTTAATCTGCATAGAGTTTGTATTCCTTAGGAATATTTATAATAACTTTCCTCTATGCGCAGCTGACAGAGAGTCCCTCAGGACTCTATAACAGCTGCGGGTGGATGGTGGGCTTAAGGGTCTCCCCTTAAATGGAAGAGTTGAGGAAGTGTGAATGTTCAAACATGGGCAGAATGGTAAATGTTACACAGTGTGTAAAGTGGCCACATAAACCAGCCAATGACAGGTCATAAGCCCTGTAAATGCCTAGACTTCCATATTCCCTTCTGGCAAATTTTTTCCTTCTCTGTTGAAATAAATTTAAGTATATTTTTAAGTTCAATCCTGTCTAATTTTTAACGTATTTATCTCAAATTACCACCCTTTTAGGAAAAAAAAGACTTGATTTATTAGCTCCATATGTAGTATTTAATAAACATTGATAAACTTAAATAAGAAGGATTCATTTGTTACGTAAACCTTGAGAAAAAAGCTTGTTTGCTTTGAAACCAGTCGGTGGAATAAAAAAATGGTGTCTAAAAACAAAGTTGTTTTATTTATTATAGTACTCAATTTTAAATTTAAAAAACAAAAATTTATGCGACAGTTGTTTCGCCCTGTTAGGGTATTTTTAAACGAAAGATTAAATGGATTGAAGGTTCTTATACAGCTCTATAATTCTGGGTACTTAAGTAAATAAATTAATCTTATTAAGTATGGCATGTACAGTAATCATAATTGTGAAAAAAAACAACAGTTAAGGCAAGGTTTAAGTAAGTTTTTAAGTTTTAAGAATTTTTTATAATAAATTAGGCATTCATGGACATATTCTGTATTGCGAGATACTTAATGAACCTTTAAAGTTTTAAACCTTTAAATATTTTTTGTGGAAATGATATTAAATAATAAAAAAATAAGGAAACTACCCGAGAAAAATTGAAAAAAGAATGCATTCGGTGCATGATTTTTTCACAGATATTTTTTTCTATATTTTGCTGTAGTACCTAAAAAACTAATTTAATTAACTTAAAAACAACCAAGTACCTAGTTAAGCATAGCTGGAATCGGAATTAGGTGGCTGACCACCGGGTTATTATGTAATTATTTTTAATTTAAAAACAGTACAAGATATTTCTATAACCAATTAATGGTGTTATTGATCATTAATTAAAAATTCGCCAGTAAAAAAAACTGGAAATAAAATGTATTCTGTGATTGTAAAACATTAAATCTCCCAATTAGCAGACTACTGAAGCTTTCACCCAACGTGTTTGTTTAAATTGATGTCCCCAGTAATCGCTTAAAAAAGTATAAACAATTAAATAAAGTTTTACCCCTAATCTTTTTCCCTAATATAATAGAGTTTAAATGTTAATTTCCTCTTTTGGGTCCTTGTCATGTAATTTGTAATTTGCCAACACCATCTGGTAGCCGCAAAACAAAAAAATTACGTACGAAGCATCCTCATTTTAAATCAATTAGTATTTATTTATTATACTTCGTTTACAAGTATTGTAAATATGTAAATTAAAAGTATACAAAAACCTACAAAAAAAAACTATGCGATTTATAAAGTACACGACGTTGTTACAACAAAAAACAAAACTGAAAACACCATTAATTTTTTTTTTTTGGAATTTATATGTTATACTAAAAATTATAAATAATTAAAAATAAAACCAACAAATTCATGTACAAGGTCACTCCTTAATATGTACACAAGCATTGTTTTTTTTTACGTTATGAGAAACTCTAATATAAATATACTTTGTACTAAATTTATATAAAAAACATATTTTGTACATAGTTATTTTGTATACAAAAAAAAGAATAATCGTTCTTCATTAACTTAATTTTGTCTAATATATATTCCTTTTTTTGCATCAAAACAGGCCGGGAGGTCCAATAACAGTGGTAAATTATAGCTCAGAACACCCTAGCTTTAAAAAAATCACATTTATTTTTGTGTTCTCACTGGAAACCGAACCCGGAACTTTCCGTGTGTGAGCATCTTAACCACTACACCATGGAGGCTGCCAACTGATAAATAAATATTTTAAAATACAGTTGTATATTATTTTTCTACATCCCTCGACTTTCGGATATTTAACACTCGCACACATTTTCAGCAACTAATTAAGTATTTTTAAAAGTCGGGAATTACGTAAAAAATATGACATATTTTGAGCAGATTTTTACGATTCCAATGAAATAATTATCGATGTATTTAAAACAAGTTTTCATTTATAATTTTCGGGTTTAAAAATGAGCACATATAAAACGGCTCGAAACTTGTTGGGTAATTCAAAATATGTTTTTTATTTGAAACTTTCGTAGAGTTTTTTTTTATTTAGAACAATAAATCAATTTAAAAAGACCCTATAATATACAAAAGTCAAGGGCCTACTGAATTCGGCCAAGTAACCTTTCCTCTGACTCTAAAAACCCTGCAAAGTTCTGAAAAATTTGAATGGGTAATATTGTTTTTTTCAGAATTTTGAGCGAGTTCTATCAATCCTTTATATTTTCAAAGAGGCGACTAACTTCAAAAGACGAAAGGTTTTGTTTTCCTATGTCCTTGTCACCCAAAAGGTCTGTCAGAAATTAGACTTTGCAAGATCTCTCGCAGCCTTCAAATTAAAATTTATGACTAGAATTTTAACCTTAATAAATTTTCCTTTGAAAACCTCAGTAATCTTATTTGGGAATTCGCGAGTCGGTCAAAGATAAAGTATAGGTAGGTATTAATACTTAATGTTTTCATAGTATCTAAAAAATTGTAGGTTATAATCAAATTCAACCCCGGCAGGTATATTATGGAATCGAGACATGAATATTTTTGTAAGCAGAAATAACGTCACTTCACACCACTAGAAATAAATGCAAACATAAAATTATATTTGAAAAAAAAACATTCGTTTAGATCTTCATTTTAATAGATACTTTTAATTATCTTAATATTATTTTTTTCTGTGGATATGAATTGAATTTTTTGGTTTACTTTGTTTTATTTTTTTATCTTGTTTTATTACATTTATGAGAACACACTATTTATATATGTCTGTACGCTTTTAATTTGATTATTAATTAAAACTAATGTCTGAGCACCGATGACAAACTATTATTGAATAGTTTATCGGGACAAAATATATTTTAATACTTTGTTTTCTTTATAATATATTAATATTGTAATATATATTCTTTATAAAGTATTAATGTGGTATTGTATATTTTATTGAGTTAAGACTCTGAAAAAAAAGCACAGTCCATAACTGGGTGTATGTACTATTTTTTTATATTTTATTAAAACTTCAACTGGGTGTATATAAGCTTACCAAATGCTGGGGTTCATTTTTAAAATGTCCAAACGTTTTAAAAACCAAATACATTGAAAACTTTATACGACACTTTTGTACACAGTAACTTGGAGTTTGCATCCGTTATGTGGAGCCCGCAATACATTACAAACATTGAAAGGATTGAACATGTTCAACGATTTTTTTTTTAATACCTAGATTATAAAAACAAAAAACGCTTTGCACTGACAGCCAATCTGCTAAACAAAATGGATTTTTTACCCTTGAAAATAGACGAACTATATCTAAATTATATATATCTGAATTAGGCTACGAGTATTTATATAAATTATTAAATAATTAAGTAGACTCTTTTAACCTACTCTCCAGAATTAATCTTAACGGCCCCTTTCGCGTGACGAGAAATAAGTATTTATTTCATCTGCCAGTCTGTAGCACTAACTATGCACAACACTCTTTCCACTATCGTTCTTGCTCAAACTAAAATTGTTTTGTAAATTTTTTTTTCATCTATTGAAATAACATTATTTGAAAATAAATTAAGGCTGATTCTTTCTGGCTGGGATACGCTTTCACTTGTTATTTAATGATGCTTACGCTTACACACACCTGAACAATTACTCCCACACAAATACACACTCTCATTCAAATACACACAAACACACCCTTTTGATGTAACACAATTTAATATGTATGATTTTAATTTAGAAACTATGCTGATCTGTCTTTAAACGGGAACTTTTTTATGTTGTTATACTCGTATTATTGTCGACTGTGTGTTTCTGTAAAATAAATAACTTTCATTTATCCTAAATAAATAAAAATACAAATAGGGTCTGGAAAGTGGTCGTATAAATATATAATCATCATTGTTATTTCCTTTCCGCACATAATGGTGCATAGGGCACTGCATTGGTACACCAATCGCAGCGTATCTTGATCGTTGAAAAAGATCTATTACATTACTGTTATTATTATTATTATTGTTATTTATATACGAGGAATGGTACCAATACTCATTTACGAATTATATTTATCCTTGTTGAATTTCCGAAAATAAAATAAAATAGAGAGTTGAAACCTTCATTTGACTCCTGAATGGTCTTATAAATCTAATTTTGTATTTCGTTGGTCGGTTCAATTCTTCGAGAACTCCATCTAACTTCAAAATTAGGGTGTTATTGACTTAGTTAATTGGATTAAGGGTTTATCAGGGATCTTAGCACTAAATAGAAATGTGTAAAAGTAACTTTTATTACGTTAACATTTACTCCCCTAAAGGAATTTACGAGTTTTTATCCCGAATATGATTTCTACAACTAATTAACTCTAGTCTGTGTCCAAGGGGTTGAAAAATACAGTATGTTTATAGAGCCATAACGCCAAACGAGTGTTTTTGATTCGATGGCTACTCTCATATTATATCGACAGAAAATAGTAGTTTATTATGTAGTTTACTCTTAAATATCTCATATTTTTTTCCGTTGTTGGTATTTGGTATTTTGGTGTTAGTCGAAGGAAGTCAAGGGAAATTAATTTAGTTTTAGGGGTTTGGTTAAACAAAGAAGAACGACGTTAGTTGATTTAAAGTTTAACTTATAATGCGTTATGCTGTGAAGAAATGCTGCAGATATTGATTCTGTTTTTGAGCTGCTGAAGAGAGCTGTTCGAAAGATGTACAAAATGAATTCCAGAGAATCACTTAGAGATAAGTTTAAAAGAATCAACATATTGATAGTCACATGTCAATATATTAATGAAAAGTAGATCTTTGTACACAAAAATGTTGATGATTTAAAAAGGAGCAGAGGTTTTCATAGGTTTGTTACAAGAAATCAAACCATGCCGTTTTCTAAGAAAAGTGGCATAGTTGCTCGGATTACAAAGGGGTAATTATTCCTGTTTTCAAATAGAGCAATCTCTTAATCTGTCTTCATTGGAGAGACGTAGAACTGAGATGGACCTTATATGCATTTTCAAAATACTTAATGCTTTAAGTGATGTCCCATCTCTGTTGCAATCAATTTCTTTTCATGTTCCCAACCGTGTCACCAGAAGTCAAAATCTGCTATTTATAAAATCTTCTAAGAGCAACTTTGGTTTTTATGCCCCAATGTCCAGAATGTGAAGATTAGTCAATTCATCGCACGACTTGGAATTTTTTGGGGTAGATCTTCCGGCTTTTCGTAGATCTCTTCGCGACTAAACAGTGTGGGATGAAGTTGGATTGGCATGGTTTAGCTCAAAGTTTTAGGTCTTTCGTTTTTTTTAATATATTGTATACAATTATTGTTTTGCCCTTGTTTGTCTTTGCTAAATAGTTTTATGTTCTTTTTGTTCAGTTTCTTGCATTCATGTTTCTTCATGTAACTGTTGTAATTGGCTTAGGCCGTATATATAATAAATAAATTAACTGTAACTAATACTATAATGCAAAAATTTAATGATTTTTTTCTTCAAACTGCGTACGATTCTACAAAAACGTTCCTTTTGAAATTAGGCTTAGCTAACAAAGAATTTTTAAGATTTTGTCAAGCACAGGCTGTCAGTTTCATGTTTCGCTTCCATACATAAGTGTTGGAACTAAAACTCCGTAGAACAATTTATGGCGTTTGCCTTATGGTATCAGGACAAACGCCATAAATTGTTAACCTGTTTAAGAAGTCTACAATTTATCCTCGACTGACGTAAAGAAGATTTCCTCCCGAATATATATAATTATATTACTACTTCGTATTTCTAAAAAGGACTGAATTCGTCTGTTTACATCTGACAGACCAATTTCTCTTTAAATAATTGAAATTATACAGCTTTGGAAAATATTCCAAGTAAAATAAATATTCATTTGAATGCGAAATAGGGTCCTTTGATTAAAGAACTTGTTATTTTATATATTCAAAACTTTTTATTGCTGGAAATAACTTTGACATTTAAAAGAAAATTAAGCTTTTTTGTGTAGGAAGTTTTACTCTTGCTTTTTATTTATTCCTAATAGTTTTCAGCGACGTTTTATTTTAATTTAATATCGATATTAATGAATCTGATTTTTTTGATGTTGTGAACAAATTAACTTTTTTTTTTTTTCTTTTTACAAAAACATGATTACATCGCCCGAAAACAACTTACTGAATCCTTTTCCAATTGTTTATCTAAAAGATTTTTTCGCGTTTTCGTGACACAAGCAGGCATTTTGACTTGGACTTTAAACTTCACGCTCAGCTGGCGGTCAAAGAACGACTAAATACGCGTAAGGCATGACTGAGCGTTTGTGCATGAGTTAAGTGTCAGGATTTTTGAGGGCTCGGGCATGTCTGTCAGAGGCGAACCGTGTTTACAAGCGATTACCATTATATTTGACTCATCATAATAATATTTTACTCTTACTTATTTACAGAAAAACAAATAAACAATTACTATTTATTTCAAATCATTTTCACCGTTTGTATTTTTATCCTAATATAAATATTAATATTAACAAGCGCGCCCAGCGCCTACGGTGAGCCAAGAAACTAGCCGATTATTTCAGCTTATTTTTTCATACAAATAAGTATACTATATTTTGAATGTCTTAACTTCAGTGCGGGTTTTTTCTCCTAGACTAAACTTTCAGATTACACAAATTATTTGAAGATTCTTGATTTGGAAAACAGTATTTCAAACATTATTTCTTAAGGGCTATTTTTCTTTGAGATGGTACTTTTGACATAATACCATAATTACTTACATGCGTCATACTGCAGGACACATGGCGCTCAACGCGGCCGTTTTTAGCATTTTTAATTTCTAAAACAATTCGGCCAGATGACATTTCAATTGAATACCTAATATCAACTGAATTCATAATGCTATTTTTTATTGATTTTTGAATGAGTTATGTATTAAGGTAATGGATAATATATAAGTATCTATATACAATAATATATCACGAAGTTACGTCGTTTGAAATTATTTCATGAAAGACTGTTGTATCACACAGAACCTTAGAAAAATATCAATGTATAGTATATATTACTTACATTATATTGTGTACCTTCTATGTAAGTACAAATATATGATAATTTTTATAGCTTACCTGTTAATAAAATCACCATTTGCCACTGATGGTTATGTGTATTATACATATGTTATTGTAAGTATTCATACAAATATTGTAAATACAAGAATGTGTTTGTTTATGTGTCCTTCACGTCTTAATAATAATAATATTCATAGTTTATTAACAAAAATAACAATAACTTTATCTACTACATAAACACTTAGGTAATAGATTCCTCTGAATCATGTCTAGTCTGCCTAACTAGATACAACCTGTTTTAAGGCAGACATTTTTATGCAAAAATAAAAAATAACATTACTACTTATTTCTTAATATACTATACAGTTACACAATATTAATTTATTAGGAATTTATTTTAAGTAAATTTTCCGATTTTTCTCGACCTAAGTCCAGTCACCAATTTTTTACAAATTTGTCAAATTGAATCCGGGTCCTGGTTTTGGAATCTTTGGGTAACATATTTAATATTTTGGAGCCAAGAAACCTGAAATTTCTTTGCCCGAATTCAGAGTTTGTGATAGACCCCATGACCCATCCTCTAGTTTGACTTCTGGTAGTGTGGGAGTGTTCCTTTTGGAATTTGATAGAATAATTTACTTTTTATCATTTCTATTTTATCATTTATCATTTATTTATTCATATATATGTACATTACAAAATAAAATGTCTTAATTCATACATATAGATATAATTAGGTATATATAAGAAAAACACATAAATATACATAATATCCAATGAATAATATGTTAAAAAAGTAAGAAAATTTTGTAACGAAAACCTCCCTCAGAGACGTGAAAAATGTCAATGTCCAAAGTGATATTGTTCAACATAGAGATAGCCCTTCAAACAGGCATAACCATTGGCAGGTTGATCCTGTATATTAAAATGTGAAACAGTCTATGTTGACGCTGTCTAAGGTAATCTGTCAGGAACATAAAAGCTAATGCTAAGCTAATTTCAGGGTTGTCAATAATACCGCGCAACAATCGAAAGAAGTGCGTTGTTAAATACACATTCCTTCTAGTCTTCAAACTGCTGTAACCAAGCATACCCTGGAGGAACTCAGTGGGATAAAGCCATGGATAATATCCGCACTCTCTCATGTAGAGAAACCCAAGAAATTTCTTCTGAACCCTCTCCACCATAAGAGAGTACTTCAACTCACACGGTCCCCAAATCATCGAGCCACTCTCGAGTCTACTTCGCACCAACGAGTTATAAATAATTCTCAGTACTCGTGTACTACCAAAAACCCTAGCAGTACGCAAACTTGCACAAACATTATTACTCTAAAAATGTATAATTGTCTTATATCTAAGATCTCGAATTCTTCAAATAACTTGACGCTGGGGTACCTAAGGGCTTTTTTAATATTATTTTAATGATTGATTTTTAAGCTGATTCGAGAGGTTTTAATATCGATTTATTAGTGCCTCCCCATCCTATAATGCCATAAGTTATAATTGAGTTACATAAAATAAAATATAGTTGCTTGAGTTTAATTAGGAATAATATGTTACGTATTGACTTAAAGATATGGGAAATTTTTCTAATTTTTTGTGTTATATATTCTATGTGTACTGTCCATTTAAATAATAATGGAAAGAAAAATCGACTTGGTTTTTTGCACAGGGGTAGTCAAAGAGATTGGAGGTAAAATAAGTTACTTATTTTAATCCCGAAAAAAAAAACATGATCAAATCAATGAAATGTAGCGACGATGAGAAAGATTATTTGAAAATGTGTAGGCAGTAAGGTGGGATGTCAAACAGAATCAATTTGAAATTATTCTTTAAATTTCTAAGAGTTGTTTTGTTGGTAGCTTTTACGTTTTTCAAAATAATTTATCTAAATTAAACCAGGCGCTTTTTTGAGTTTTTGGATGGTCTTAGCTCCCATAAGAAACTATTAATTAAAAAAGCAAAACTATAATGACTCGCCAGTGGTAAATATCTCTTGAGTATAAAAAGTCATCGCTCAAGTGTCATAGTCCAGGAAGCAAACAAAGGAATACATTTGCGTGAAGAAAAGTTTCCTACGCTTTATATTGCTTTTTTGACGGGGTTAATACTTCAACAATGTTTTGAGTAGGTCCAAATGCTTGCAGACTGGCTGAATTTTCTCCCTGAGGAGTTGTTCATATTTAAATTGGTTGCAACAGAGAGGGGAAACATTTTTGAAAAGGGAATATGGGAGTCTAGGCATTTACACGGTTTACGACCAGTCATTGGCTGGTTTTGGTGATTTGTTTCAGCCGGACGAATCTCACCCACATGATCAAGGTTTCAGCTCTTTTACTTCACTAAAGTCGACAGATGGAAGAGTTGAGGAAATGTGGATGTTCGAACATAAGAAGAATGGTGAATGTAACATAGTGTGTAAAGTGGCCACTTAAACCAGCCAATGACAAGTCATACGCCCAGTAAATGCCTAGACTCTCATATTCCCTTCGTTAAAATGTTTTCCCTCTCTGTAGCAACAAATTTCAGAAGCAATATTTATTATTTACTCAAATATTTAACTATGCGGACCATTTCCTAAAAGTCGTAAATAACTTTTGCTGGAAAAATGGAAGTCGAGTCGTGGTAGAGTGGGATTTGAACCTCGGACCTTTGGCGCGTGAGTCCACAATACTACCACGGGGACTCAAACCCGGTTCAATATTCTAAAACTTATATATAATAAAATAAATCAGTAAGAAATGTGAAAAAAATATTTTGTAGCCCAAACATAAAAAATATGCTCGGGTAGTCAAATAGAGAGAGTTTTTTTAGTACTGGCTTTTTTATGAAGTGATTTCATTTTTCATAAGATTTATATTTGTTGTGATATATCGCGATACAATTTCTCAGAAAGCCGTTTATGACTCGAAAAAATGTCGAAATTGATTCCTGTGTCGTATAACAGATAAGTTCATTCAACCAGTCAAAACGATCCCTAAAATACAACGCCTCGTATACTTTATTTCATTTTATGTATTTTGTTTTTTCGTAAAACAAAAATAAAATAACATACCTTAATTTTGGGTGTTGACTTGAAACTTTTTTTGTAATAGGTTCCTTGAACCGTTAATATAAAAATAAATAAATATTGCTTATTTTAAATACCAAATATAAGACGGCAGAAAGTATCACAGGTAACACACGAGTAACAATAAATCGAAAAGTGTAATTATTTTCTTGTATATATGTTTGAACGGTACATTTCATATTTTATGCTGTCAATGAAACTCCAACTCAGCGCCTTGATGATTTTCCGAATGTTTGAGTTTTCTGTTTACCATATTGATGTGATGTATTTATTTATTTATTTACATACATAAGGTTATTGTACATTATTTGAGACAATAAGTGTCAACTCCATGGGACTAAAAGTCCTGTGTTGAGATGGGACGAGCAATTATATGACACAGACACATGAGTATATCACCACAAATATAGGATTAGAAACATTAAAAATATTTTTTATTAAATCATATATGGCACATCAATATGGTAAACAGTAAACTCTAGCATTTGGAAAATCATCAAGTTTCCTACTCAAATCCCTCCCACTAAGGAAAATCCAGTCCTTAACTCCTTTCTTGAAAATAATTTATTTTTAAGACATTTATGGTAATAAAATGAATATTTTCATAATGGTAGCACTTACTATATAATATATAAATACAACTAGTATTTTTTTGTTATTGTTTTATATATTTATTTATTTATTAACGGACGTTGTCCATGTATACAATTTATAAGGTTTAAATATTACAATAAATGAATAGTTTTAAACATTTAAAAAAAAGAAAATAAGAATTGACAAACATAAGGGACATCGAGACAAGATCTGGACTATTTATTTAGTCCTCGTTTAAATCGTTGTAAACTTAAACCAAAAAAGTCCAGATCTTGTCTTGAGTTAACAATACGAAGTTAACTCAAGACAAGACGGGTCATTGGAGAATTAAGGCCATAGTTTGTTTTATGCTGATCGATGAACAATACTTCATTGTTTCTCAATCTAAGAGTCGGAATATTAAATTTTACTTGTGCCAGTAATGATGGAACATCGATTATACCATTTAGTATGCCGATCATATATATGGAGTCAATATTAGTTCTACGTTTTTGTAGACTAGAAATATTTAACATTGACTCTATTTCAGCATAAGAATAATTCTCTCTCTCTAGTTCAAGCATCCTCGCTATTTTTCGAAGCAAGCGATGTTGGACTGATTCAATGTGATTTATGCGATTGACATAGAATGGAGACCAGACCACGGAGGCATATTCTAGAAGAGGGCGAACTGTTGAGCAAGAGTTTTGATTGTACGGACATGAGTAAAATCAGAGGATATTCTGTTAATGAAGCCAAGTAATTTCAGTGATTTATTTACTGTATTATCTATATGCTCGTTGTATGTCAGTTTATAGTCCAAAACAACTCAAGTCATTATGTAAAGGGTCTTTTATTAAGAGTGATACAATTTAAAAATTTGAAGAAACACACAAATTATTCAGTGGGACACAATTTTTTGATTTTATTTGAAAGGTTACATTATGCACCACGATTTCTCTGTACATACCGCATTCTGTCAACACAATTTTCCATCACTTTTTCACATCTTGGTGCTATTTCACCAATAATACGTTCAATATTGGTTTTTAATTGCTCAATTGTTGTTAGTTTATCAGCATAAATTATATTTAAATTTTTAACTTATACCCGTGTGCAGGGACAAAACTTAAGGTGAAGAAAGTACATTCTATTATCTTCACCTTCGGGTTATTCTCCGCATTTGAGATTAGAATATGTGTATGAGACAAAGCTTAAGGTGAGGAAAGTACATTCTAATCTCAAATGCGGAGTATAACCCGAAGGTGAAGACAATAGAATGTACTTTCCTCGCCTTAAGTTTTGTCTCTGCATACGGGTATTAGAATCAGTCATGAATTTTTAAATTACGATTTTTTACTAAAAACATTAAATTTGTTTAAACTTAACGAGAGAAGAAAAATTATAGACCTTTTAAATTTATTCAAAATCGTAAATTCAATATGGGATTGCCCTGAACTATTATCTCTCATCAACTTCAGGGTACCTGGAAGAATGACTAGACAGGTGCCACCGTTTTGTAGCAACAATTCACGGACAGTGTATACTTGTATTGCCGTATTAAATAGACTTTATGAACTCGGAAATAGTTATTCCCGGGTATCTGATATATTAAGTGTAGGGTATTGTTCCTATAGAACAAACCTTTTAAACTTTTTCAAAGATGGTGAATGGTAATTATATTTATTTATTCATGCATTTCATAAAATATATATATACAGTTTATTGTTCACTTTGCTTAGCTGTGTTTTTATTATATTGAAGAATGTTTTATTATTTAAACTTTCTACTGAATATGCTGTATAATTTTTAGCTAACTAACTAACTAACTAACTAACTAACCATCACGCCATTTCCCCGGAGGGGTAGGCAGAGAGGATAGAACGCCACACCACTCTGTCCTGGCACACTTCCTTTGCTTCCTTCACATTCATACATCTTCTCATGCACGCACGTCGATTATTCCGACTTCTCACATGACCACTTTCAAGAATTTGTTGTACTTGATCATGCCATGTCTTTCTCGGCCTTCCTCGACTTCTACAACCAGACACATTCGCATCATAAATCTTTTTAGCCGTTTTTTCATCATTCATTCGCTCCACATGACCGAACCATCGCAAAAGACCTTTCTTAATTTTGTCGATAATGCTTAACTCAGCCTTGCATTCTGCTCTAATTTCGACATTAGGGCACCTATCATACATTGTTTTTCCGCACATTCGCCTGAGGGATCGCATTTCAACAGCATTCAGTCTACTTTCGTCCCTTTTTTCCAACTCCATGCTTCGCTTCCATACATTAGGGTTGGTCCCAGGACTCCATTATGAACTGCTAATTTAGCCTCTTGCGATAGACACTTATTTGCTACGACAGACTTTAAGGCACCATTTACTCTGTTACCGGCACTAACCCTCCTTTCAATATCCTTGTCCATATTTCCATCTCTAGTAAACATACTACCCACATATACAAATTCTTCGACCTGTTTCAAACTATCTCCATTTACTACAATCTTACATTCAGTCATAGTTACATTTCTTTCAAAGACCATGACGTTCGACTTTTGCACATTCATTAGCAAATCACTCTCCTTGCACACTTCGTAAACCTTTGTAACCAAGGATTGCAGTTCCTCTTCGCTGTCAGCTAGGAGGACTGCGTCATCGGCGTACAGAAGGCAACTGACAATTAGATTACTCATTTTCGCTCCCACATCCATACTTTTCAATTCTTTCCTACATTTATCCGTGTATATGTTAAATAACCACGGTGACATTACACATCCCTGTTTGACTCCTTTAGGGATGTCAAACCAGGAAGTTAATGACCCATTTACCATTACACACGCTACACTATATTTGTACGAAGAAGCAATAGCGCGGACAAGGTTGTCACTCACTCCATACTCCGATAGAACCATCCATATTTTTTTCCTATCAACTACCTATAATTTTTAGGTATTTTTTTAAAATGTAAATCTTGGATAATTTTTGGTTAAATTTTTTAAATAAATTTTGGGTATAAGGAAATTCATGTTTTAAAATAAAAAAATATTTAGCCAAATATGTTAATATTATAAATGTTTGTAAAAGGCAGATTTGCCGTTTATGTTTATAAAATAAAATAAAATAAAAATAAATTTGTGACTCAACATATTCCCAAAGAAAGAAATCACAAGATCTGGGTGGATAATTAACTAGACCATTTCTTGAGATAATGTTATCACCAAATTTGATTTTCAATAAATCTAAGGTTTCGGTGGCTGTATGGCAGGTGGCAGGTGGCACCGTCTGGTTGAAACTACAAATCCTCTAGATTATTTTCATCAACAGCAGTAAAGAAAAATTCATTCAACATTGTTCTGTAACGTTCTCCATTGACAGCTACTCTTCGACCATTTTTTTCAAAAAAATACCACACCATACAGTAGCTTTATCTGGATGTATTTATTTATTTAACTTTTTGTACATAATGTTATTTGTACATTGGCGGGCTTATTGCCAAATGGCAATTTCTTCCAACCAACCAATAAATTAAAAGTTGTATTTTTATAATTCAAGTTACAGAACATATTCAAAAGAAAAAAATATTAATAAGCTAAATATATATTAAAATAGAAATAAACGTAATGAATTACCTTAAATCAAAACTATTATTCAATAGGAAAAGGAAAAAAAAGGAAAGGAGGAAAGGAAGAAAGGAGGAAAGGAAGAAAGGAGGAAAGGAGGAAAGGAGGAAAGGGGGAAAGGAGGAAATGAGGAAAGGAGGAAAGGAGGAAAGGGGAAAGGAGGAAAGGAGGAAAGGAGGAAAGGAGGAAAGGAGGAAAGGAGGAAAGGAGGAAAGGAGGAAAGGAGGAAAGAAGGAAAGGAGGAAAGGAGGAAAGGAGGAAAGGAGGAAAGGAGGAAAGGAGGAAAGGAGGAAAAGAGAAAAGGAGGAAAGGAGGAAAGGAGGAAAGAGGAAAGGAGGAAAGGAGGAAAGGAGGAAAGGAGGAAAGGAGGAAAGGAGGAAAGGAGGAAAGGAGGAAAGGAGGAAAGGAGGAAAGGAGGAAAGGAGGAAAGGAGGAAAGGAGGAAAGGAGGAAAGGAGGAAAGGAGGAAAGGAGGAAAGGAGGAAAGGAGGAAAGGAGGAAAGGAGGAAAGGAGGAAAGGAGGAAAGGAGGAAAGGAGGAAAGGAGGAAAGGAGGAAAGGAGGAAAGGAGGAAAGGAGGAAAGGAGGAAAGATTAAGGAAGAGAAAGGAGATCTTTCTTCAGACGTGATTAAAACAGAGATAATGTAGCAACATCTTTGATGGTAGATGGGAGATGATTCCACAGTCGAGCCGCATGGACACCATATAAGTTAGAGAAGAAAGAGGAATTGTGGATGGGTATTAAGAGAGTGCCTTGAGAATTAGAACACAGAGGTTTACCATGAACTGATAAGCGTTGAAATTTTTGACGCAGGTATATAGGAGCGTTAGGAATATGAAGTACATTGAACAGAAGTGAGAGGGGGTGATAGTTTCTCCGCTGTCTAATTTTGAGCCATTTCAGTTGCCTACGATAATCAGAAATGTGGTCATATTTCCTAAGACCAAAAATGTACCTTATGCATATATATATATTAAATGTAATGGTTGCTGAAGAGTTTCATGTAGACTCTCACCACTCCAAATTCTTGAATTCTGTTTGTTTACATAACCGTTTAACCAAAAATAAGCTTCATCACTAAACATCAATGAACGGTAAAAACACGGATCTGCATTGATTTGTTCTAAAACTAAATCAGCAAATAAATATTAATTCTTGAACCAATTGAATTTTGTAAAGTTGTAAACCCAAATCTTTTCTTAAAATTTTCCATGTTGTTGTTTGAGAAAGATTTAATTCTCGGGAACGATGTTCAATTGATAAATTTGGATTATCTTTTACACTTGCTGCTACTGCATTAATATTCTCTTGTGTATGTGCATTTGTTTGTTTGTTTCACATATGAACACTGATTTTAATAAAATAATTTGATAATTTCAAAACGATTTTGAAGCGTGTATCTTTCCATGATTAAATGGCATACTTTACTGAACGAAATGATATAAGGAATGTAAAAAAATAATATTCAGTGTTGCCATCATAGCTATTTTAGTTTCAGTTTCATTGCTGCAGAGCAGCGTTTATTTTATAATTAAAAAATACATATACGAATTTGTTACCCCCTTAGTCTAAATACTTTTCGGTGGGACACTTTTTTTTTATGACAGGTTTATATTGCATTTATTTTATTTATATTTTACAAATTTATTTATAAACAGGCACTATAAAGTATCTAGAAGACTATAAAGTATTCAGTTCTTTTTTTTTCATTTGAAAATCTTTCATGTTAATGATGGTTTGTGGGAGATCATTGAACAATCTTGGAATAACGCAATTTAGTGTTCGCTCTCCGAAGTAATTTGTAATTCGCGGAACAAACAGGGAGCCCTTAGTTTTTAATCTAGTATTGTGAGTGTGGGAAACTCTTTTTTTATATTCCGGATCAACAAAGTGATCTACAATCAATTTGTAGTCACAAAGTTGTTTTACCGGTGGGATATTACAGAATTTAAATTATACATCTTTGCCCATATGTTTCGCCTCACGGATTATGCTATCCGGTACAATCTCCCTCAACAGTCTCACCTGAATATCATAAATTTTACCCAGATGAGACTGGAAAGGAAGACCCCAGACACGCACTCCGTAAGATATAATGGATTCAATGAGCGAAGTATATATGTATCTTAACGTTTTAAAAGGTAGTATGCTTTTGATTTCATAAATTACCTATTGTATCATCCTTATTGAAAGACCCTTTATTAGCAACAATGCTGTCTTTTTACCCGACTTTTTTCACTGTCTCATTTTTACCCTACTTGACCCTACCGTTAAAATATGATTTTTGCGTTTTGTTAAATTTAGTTAAAACAACTCTTATATTTCTGTAAATGTCAGATTTACAACATTCGCATAGACCTGACGGTACGATGTTTTTTAGTAATCTTTAACCGACAATGTGATCCCTTGAAAATGAGAACTTCCTTGGGTGTAATTTGGGATATCAAATCAGTACTACGTCGCCTGTCAAGGAAATCTAGAACGTTAATCGAGTGGAAAATAAACTCTCACAAACATTTCAATAGTAATTGTGAAGCTTTCTAAAAAAGGAATATGAACTTTTAGGTGTGGCAAAACTGTATAATATAGGTGCAAAAATCTCGAGAACTTATCTGGGAGAACATTACATTTGTTTTCAATCAAATCAATAAAGATCATATTGTGGTTTTGTTTATTACCTACTAAACGTCGGGTTATGTCGACTGTCTAGTAGGTTCCACATAAATTGCTCAACATTTATCCGCGTTAATATCGTTCCGTAAAAATCGTCTCGTCAGAACGTTTTTTACTTCACGCTCGTTTTGGATAAATCTTCAGACTAACATGGTATGTGCAGATGGAGTAAAAGATTGTACTTACAGTTTTATTATCTTTTATTATTATTTAATTATTTATTTATTCACACTCTTTATCAAAATACAATACCATGTTCACTTTGTCCAGCTAACAAGGGTACATACCCCGTTCCAAGCTAGACAGTTACATTTTAATATATTAGAATAGTTAACAAATTAATATAGAGCACAGACAAACAAAATATAAACTTATTCGGATCCACATTTTGATTCATATACATACAGACATACACATATATACACACATATATAAAAATATACACATATATACACATGTACATACACACACACGTACATACACCCATGCGCATACACATACATACATTCATAAAAACATAGACGATTTATTTATGCGAAACTTCATGGTTGTCATCTACAAATATTTTTTTTTAAAATTATTTCTTATTTTTTTATATTTTATTTTCGACATCCAGTAAGAATCTCCAATCCGTGGCATGCATCAACTTTTCTGACTCCTTACGACATGTCATGTCATGAAAAAGCAAGGTCAAAACCTTCCGTAACTTTTTTTTTTGAGAAAAAGATATATTTGCGTTCTTATGATTTACTCAATTTCATTTTGAGGGCCATTTTCAACGAGTTGTAAATAACTCACTATTAGAAAATGGAATCAAGTTGGGGTAAAGTGAGATTCGAACCACGGAACTTTGGTCCGTGAGTCCAAGATACTAGCCGCAGGACCACAACCCGATCGACAACAACACTCCCGTCTTTCCACGATTCTGGCAAAAGGTTATGGACCTTTTTGCCTACGTTATAGTGTTGTCTCGATGCCAGAACAGTGTTGACCCCTTCACTTAGTATCAGATCCCTATTAGAGTATCTTGTATTATGGTTGTGATTGACGCTTGGGTAAATGTCTCTATTTATGTGTGTAACCACTACCGTTCTCAATATATACTGTTGAATAATATTCAGTACTCTGAATTCTTTGAAGAGCTTGGATAGCGAAATGTACAATACACAAGAGACGATATATAAACTTAACTAAACTTAATATAATAGAGGATAGAAATACTTAAAAATAACTCAAGGAATCTAATTTGTAAAACGTAAAATAAAGCTGTTAAGAAAAAGTATGAAATCGTAACAATTAAAATTGAATAAAGTTTTTGTCTAAAGAACGTGTGTCACCGAACACAGCCAAAACGCTTCTCTCTGGTGTAGGGGAAGGTGGGGCATGATGGGGTAGTGGGGCAAGATGGGGCCCTGCGATAAAAGCCGAAATCTGCCGAGTAGCTCCGAGCACATTACGCCATTTGATGCTCTCCTTAGACCCTCCACCAATGATGCAATTGCAGCGGACATGTGTGCACGCTCCGATACGCAGCAATGCTAAACGTGTTTTTCGCAAATTTTATGTTATTTTATCGAGTTTTGCTGCTTGTGACATTAAAAGAAGCATATCTTGATTTTAACTGGCTGATGGTCGCTTTACAAGCTCAAAGTATTGTAATTTACAGTAAGTTCATCAATTATTTCCAGAGAAATTGTATTTCGTAAACAATAAGTGTTGTTAACAAGCAAAGGGGCAAGACAGGGTATCGGTACTCCATCTTACTTCATTGCTTGAACACAATCTTGTTACAGTTTTTAATTTCTTTGTGTAAGCGGAATATGGTCCGAAACTACGTTTGAAAGATCAAGAGGGGGAGTCGGTCAAAGGAATGCATGAATCGAGATAAAGAAGACATTTTAGAAGGTAGAAAAGGATATTAACTAGCTGCAAGATTTGATTCAATTTCTCAAACTACTTTGGAGCGAAAAGTTATGTTATGCCAGGCAAAATAATAACAGAATAGATAAGGTGAAGGTTCTTTTGGGTCCTAAAAATACAGTTTTTAATGAAAATGAAGTAGCCATTGAAACGATCAAGACGTAACTCTTCTTCCATAAATGATGAAGATGATACACAGTGCCTGTTTTGTAGAGGGTCATACGTTGAGTCAAATAAAGGCTGGCTAGCGTGTCAAATGTGCCAGAGCTGAGCACACTGTTCATGCGCTGTAGTAGACGAAAAAAACCAAGACACCATCCTTGTCTGTCCTAGTTGCGAACCGCAGTAGGCGGTACCCCATCTTTCCCCACCAGTGGGGCAAGACGGGATAATTACGACTCTTTTGAATTGATTTATTTCACTAGTATTTTTATCTTATTTTTAGATTTTTTGTAACACGTTTGTTAGATTAAAGATTAAAGTTTATAAAAATATATTTTTTTTACAGGATTTAAAAAAAAAACGCGTTTTATTGATGTATTACCTTAAAGGCCCCACCATGCCCCACCCTTCCCTACGTCACTCGGACCTGGCGCGCAACGTCACGTGTGACGTCTATAGTGTTGCCACAATATCAACCTGTTTTCGTTTTTAAATTAATCTGAAACAATATTTTTGTATGAAGCACGGTTTGAAAGAGTTGATCTAGAATGTTTGGACGTGTAGAACGAACAAACAGTGGAAGAACAAACAACAGTTGATGAATGAAGTCGCTTACTTAAAAAAAAAAAAATTGTTTCAGTCGAATTTCGCTGAATCATCATGAATTTTTAAAAATGTAATCATGAAAATATACGTTTTCTATAAGCCTGAAGAAAATAATTCCATCTTAACTTTGCTCTCCTGCCATTTCCAATTCGATAGCAAATTGGTTTTTAAAGAAAGTTACCTTCGTGATTTAACTCCCTATTATTTATATATAACAATAATCGACAATATTTTGAGTTTGTCCAATTTTTTGTAGACAAGGACTGGATTCATCTCCCTGGGGAGCTGTTTATATTAACATATTACAACAGAGATGAAGAACATTTAAGAGAAGGTTATTTAGAAGTCTAGGCATCTACAGGGCTTATGACCTGTCAATGGCTGGTTTAAGTGGCCACTTTACACACTGTGTAACATTCACCATTCTGTCTATATTTCAGTTTTCAGTTTCAGTGCTGCAGAGCAGCGTTTATTTTATAATTAAAAAATACATAAAAGAATTTGTTACCCACTAAGTCTAAAGACTTTTCGGTGGGAAACATTTTTTTTAATTATTTTTTTTATGACAGGTTTAAATTACATTTATTTTATTTGTATTTTACAGATTTATTTATAAACAGGCACTATAAAGTATCAAGAAGATATTTCTTCAGTTCTTTTTTTTTTCATTTGAAGATTTTTCATGTTGATGATGGTTTGTGGGAGATCATTGAACAATCTTGGAACAACGCAATTTAATGTTCGCTCTCCGAAGTAATTTGTAATTCGGGGAACATCATAATTTGAACATCTATATTCCTTCAATTCTTTCATCTGTTGATGTTTGTGAAGTTAAAGAGCTGAAACCTTTATTTATGCAGGTAAGATTCATCTAATTGAATTATTTCACCTACATACTAGGCAACGCCTGAAAATGTTGAAATGCTGAAAGGTTGAAAACGCCCGAAAATGCCTGCATAAATAAAGGTTTCAGCACTTTAACTTCACAAACATCAACAAATGAAAGAATTGAAGGAATATATGTGTTCAAATATAGGCAGAATGGTGAATTTTACACAGTGTGTAAAGTGGCCACTTAAACCAGCCATTGATAGGTCATAAACCCTGTAGATGCCTATACTTCTATATTACAATCTCTTAAATGTTCTTCATCTCTGTTCTAATATGTTAATTTAAACACCTCCCCAGGGAGTTGAATCCAGTCTTTGTCTACAAAAATTTGGACAAACTCGAAATATTGTTCATTATAAACTGATGTGTGCATCTAGTTAAAATTAACTGAACTAGCACCAATCACCTTCTCGGGAAGGCCATTCCATTTCTCCACAACTCAGGAAGTTCTTCCTATGTTACTATATTGTAAATCAAACCTCATCCTTCAAAATGTAAAAGCGATTTTTGCAATACTTATCTATATCTTAAAGAAAACAACAACTATGCATTATTGTATCCATCAAGAATTGATAATGATAAAAAAAGGTTAAAAAAATATTAATGGGGGTGAGAACCATTCTAATTATGTCACCACTAGGCGTCGCGTAAAAACCCTTTTGCATTGTTACATTTTTTTTACTTCGGTTGATTTCATTAACTCCGGTGACAACTGTCACGGTCAACGGTTGACTTGGCCATGACTGCCGATGCCTCCTGAGAGCCTTACCCACGCTTGCCTACTTTTCAAGGCATCTGGTTCTCGACGCCCTGGACGTCCACTGCACACTCTTTGTGGACAGTTTGTGACAGAACTACGGGACGCAAACCTGACTTGGGAGGATACACAAGAGCTGGCTACAGCCAGAGATGCTTGGATTATCTTCGTGAATACCATATGCTCCAACTAGGGAGTGGATATGGAATGATAATGATGATTTCATCAATAATATTCTTCAGAATGGTAATTATAAAGAATAAAAAAATTCACCACTTTTGCTTTACAAAAATCATCAAATGAATTTTTTTACGTAATGGCAATGTTCAAACACAGATATAATAATAAATGATCCACTGGCACTATGTAGAAAGTGATCACTCAAATAGCTAAACTACTAAACTAAACAGATCATAATTTTTTCTTCCATTCCATTCCCTTTTGTCATTATTTTTTATATCTTTTAAAATGTACATACCTACATATGAGGGCATTAGAAGCAAACCTATAAATCTCTAAATATTACAAATGGAAAATTAGTTATTTATGCTAAAATAAACTGTGCATACCTAAATAATAGCGTAATTCAAAACCGTCTCTAAATCTTGCGAAAACAGATTTCAATTATACAATTTGACACCGCAAACTAAGTATTATCCATTGAGTTGGTGGAGTATAATTAGAAATCTCACAATTCTCTTTTCAAAGTTTTTCGCAAATATCTCATTAACTCCTTCATTGGTAATTTCTGAGTTTGCTTATAACACCCTCATATATTTAATTCTTACATGCACCTGAATCTAAAAGACAAAATATTTTCTTTTTTATTAGTACAAATAATTTTGTCTTTTTTAGGGGACGTCTTTCTAGAAGTTGCAGCACACCGAACGATACCCTTACTAACCCAAAAAATGACGACCGAACATCAAAAACTAACAGTTCATCAAAAAACAATCAAATTCCAACTGAAAAAAAACTTTCAAACCCACACGAAGAATCCAGAACTTTGACTTGCTTAGAATCAAATGGAATAAGCCATGATCAAAGTTTTTCAAAACTTGAAATTGAGGTGCAAAAAAGTAGCAGAAAATTTAACTGCTTACAATGTATAAGTAAAGGAAAAACTAAAGCAGTTTTGGTTGAATGTCCAAATGATAACCAATTAGATTTGCTTGATGGCTCGCAAAAATCTACAAGCCACAATTTTAGGCAAGTGGAAACCAAAAATAATCAAAATACAATCATTCACGTCGTCAAATGTTCCAAGTTCTGCCAAAACTGTTCTTCTAACGCTCGAAAAATAAGCAATGAGCAGCCAAGCTCCAGGAATGGAAGTCTCGAGTTCGAAAGTAGAGATGTTTTAAGGACTTTGAACTGTGCTGATCAGAGAAGATATTCCAAGAGTGCCAAGTTTTCTAGAAGAACACCAAGCTGCAGAAGTGACTCTCAGGTATTTTTTTAACATTATTATATTATCAACATCACTATTTCTGACAACATTTTTAGATAGACATAACATACATACATGGAAATGCGATAAAATGCTTTTATTTTTTGTACAAGGACCTTTAAGGATTTCAAATAATTTAAAATGTTATTTGTTACATTATTTGGAAGTTATTTCTTGTATTATTCCTTTATTTGGTATTCTTGTAAGTCTCACCTGATTAAATTAGAAAAAATTCAATGTAAATATTTATAATTTATTTAATTTAAACTATCGGTTCCTCTCGAACAAATTAATTATAATTCACTAAAGTGAAAAAAATATTTTATTAAACATTATTTAGTAGAAGAATAATCAGTGATTTAATGATTTAATATACAGTTTTAGGTTGAACGTACTTTACTTTATTTAACGATTGTCATAACTTTGAATGCTCCTAAAATTCGTTAGCGACAAACTCAGGCAAAGGTATTTTATATCAAACAATCTAATACTAATTTTCACATTTACTCGCTTATTCATAGGCTTCATAATCTTGGCCATGATTTTAGTTATTTTGATATTTTTTCTTCTCAATTTCGAAATGTACAACATAGCTTTATTGGAGGTAGAATAATTTATTGAGTCATTTAACCATTTTATGATTGAGTCCCATTACTGTCCTTTTTTTCATTTTTACTTTCATATTTGTTTATTTTGGATAGTTTTTTTAATATTTTTAAAAAAGAATGACCCGCTAAGCTCCAATTTTAGAAGCTTGTCAGCAGATAGGAAGGAGAGAATATGGAAAGAAGTCACGAAAATACACCACAGCACCCAGACCAATTAAGAAAAAAATATTACTGATTATTTTTTTCAACTTGCGGGAAGCGATCCCGCGACGCCAGTTTCGCAGTTGGCCATGTAACTAAGACTTTGTAGTTTACGAATATAAAATTGCTCTTTTATATTTATTTTTTTTATTCCCGCTAAGGGCGTTTAAAATAGATAATTATATAAATATCATCATGATTTAGGACTCATTTTGCATGATGTTTTCTTTTTTTATCTTTGATCGAAGTTTCTTTTGTGTAAAATTCGACGTTGGATGGTGAATTCAATTGATTGAAGATTAATCCAAACGTTAAATGTTACGTGGGTGGCTCCAGAAGTACCCGACCTGACGTGTAGATAGTGGTTTTAATTTGTAAAAAAAAATAAAGTCGAAAGTACCGATCATAAAAAGCTTGAAAAGATTGAAGTTCAAGACACGACGTTGTTCAAGATACTAAGTCCAACCAATATCAAAGCCTAGGTAGATTCTTTTTTGGGGGAGTCTGTTCCTTCGTTAACAATAATTGAATATTAGGTTAAAGAGATGAAAGTCCCTAAGATATGATAGATGATGATAGATGATAAGACAGTGAAACAGGCCATGTCTTTGAATTATTTAGGTGTTGAAATCTCGAGCTACAGCGACCTCTACTCCAAAGTGAGGGAACTAATAAAGCCTCGGCAATATATGGATGCTTGAGAAATATTGTATAGCACAATAAACACATGCGGATTAAAAGCAAGTATGTACAAAACACGTGTCACACCAATCAAAACGTATGCAGTAGAGATGAGGGCAGATACAGTGAGAACAAAAAATCTACTCAGGACATCAAAAATGAAATAACTAAGAGCAATAGCAGGAAAAACTCTAAGGACCAGCGATACCCAAGACATAGTACGGTGAAGCAGAACAGGGAGAAGATTTTGAAGAGATCACGTCGATAGAATGGACAGCTCCAGAATCGTCTTACCGCAGCTCATGAAATCTCAGCTGGTCGCCATCTACCTGAAAGACCACCAAAGAGATGGAAAGACAGCAGAAACTTGCATCTCTGGAATCACCTTCAAGCCAATAAAAGATCAATCGATCTAAAGAAAAAAGTGGCAGAGTTTAAACGAGGATATACGAGCTGCCAAGACGAACATATGAGTGGTCAAACAAATGAAGTAACCATGTCAGAAATGGTGAAGAAAATTCACAAATGGTATCGGATGACCATCGATTGAAAGTGTGTGAGCTGGCAGACATGGTAGACATTTCAAAAAATGCCACACATCGCAAATTGACTAAAAATTTGGACATAGAAAAGCTGTGCGAAGCGGGGGTACCGCGTTTGCTCGCATTGGAACTAGTTTGGTGAGGATCTTTCAATCGGGGGTTCATGATTTCACACCTGAGACGAAGGAATATACAAAACAATGGACTGCAAGGAAAGAATCAGCTCAAAAAAAGGCGAAGACAGTTCCATTTTCTGGAAAGATTATCGGACAACGGTTTTTTTTTGGAGTTCGGTGGCTTTTATTATAAACAAGGGAACAAAGCTATTGAGCATCGCTAGGAAAAGTGTATCGAACCTTAAGGACACTTTTTTGAGAAATAAGGATATATTTTTTTATTTTTTGTGTTTTCTTTGTTTTTACTTCTAGGACTACCCTTGATATGTTTATTTACTTATTTAGGAGTTGTAAAAGTTAATCCTTTTTTGAATACTCAGGTCCTTGGTATGTCAAACAATGGCTCCAGCTTTAGGAGCAAGCGATCCAATTGGTCCTTCAGGCAGTCATCTTCTATCAGATCAGAGCAGTCAAGACAGGTAAACTTTTTTCTTAATAATAGAAAATGCGTGCAATTATTATTGATTATCTGAAATCTACAAATGGAATAATTGAAAAAATATGGATATTCAAACATGATCAAAATAGTGAACATTACTAAGGTAAATGTTAGCAAAGACAGGTCATAAGCATTTTTTTTTGTTTTTGAATTATGTTATTTATAACTTGAAACGATTACCTTTACGATTTCCTTTTTCAGCAGCCATTGAGTCTAAAACACTCGTCCAGGATTATGGTTTTATTTTAGACGCAGAAACGTATTCTTTATCCACCTGGACACATACTAAATTATATCCAATCGCCTGAAATTGATCTCAAATTAATTACTTCATTTTCTTACAATTCTGAAATAATTATGAGACTGTTTCTAACGCGCAATTAATTGCAAACATTTAAGGCAAACAATTGCTTAGTGGTTTTAAAATTAATTACCCTCTTTTAACCCTCCAAGAATATTAATTCAAAGCCTTTCTTCTGTTGAAGAGAGGTTTAATATTGAAATAATAATTTCATATCAGAAAATACCGAGCAATTACAGTCCATTCAATCTTTTATGACCTTTGCTTTTGTGTCCGTAGAATTTCGTTCTCATATAAAACATTTGTAAGCTTAAGAGCGGTGCTGTCATCTAGCGGCAGTCATGTGGCGGCGGATGACGTAATTAAAACGTTTGTATAAACCTCAGAGTAATAATTCACTCGCTCTATTGCATAGAATAATGACGTTCCAAATTTTATTTTATTTTTTTAGTTTGACAACAAACGTGTAACGGGTGGTTTCTGTTTGCGGTTGTAATACTCGTCACGGGTAGGAGAAGCCCAAGAAAAACGGGTGTGTTAAGGGAGATATTAAATAAAAAATTCTAAGATTGCATAAAATAAAAACATTATAAAGTATAACGTTAGCAAAACTATTTACAAAAGTAAGGTAATGAAAAAGTAATCTTAATTAGAATTTAAAATATAATAAAAATTATAAAAAACCCTTCATATCAGCCAAGTTCACTTTGCCCGGGTACCCGGGCAAAGTGAACTTGGGCTACGGGCAAAGAGAATTAGGAATCACAATCGTAGCAGAAGTAAGAACCAAATCCACTATGTGAGGTGCATGATTCGTGAGTCCAACTTTTACACTGGATGCATTGAATCCAATTCTCTGTTAATGGCTAAACATAATTTTCCTCACAAATTAGGCATTCAAAATGTTTAGTTTCATCTGATTTTGCTTTTACTTTTAGTCCGCTGGTAGATGAACCAAGTTTAATTTTCTTCGTGATTGAGATGCAATAGAGTGTTGCGTAAAGAATTTTTAAAAAATTTGCTGCAGCTGTGATTGATTTCTTGTCTTCAGTCACTTTTTTCAAAGCTTTAGCCATCATAAACTTAGTCCAACTTGCCTGGTTTGTTTTTCGATCGTATGTATACACCATCTATAAAAATAAAAACATTTTAGCAAGGACGTAATATGCAATTGCACATAATCAACCAAAAAGTACATTCATTCGAGCAAAGCGAATAGTCCATCATCCGTTTTGCCATATTTGCTTTGCCCAAGGCAGTATCGAGTAACGTTTTGTTAAAAAATGTAATGTGGTTGCTGTATTTCATATCTTAACTTAGTTTTTCAGATGGGAAACAAATAAACATTGGATGAAATAAACTAATCTTCACGTGAAATATAACCAAATAATAATAATCACAAATACCTTACGTTCGTTTATCGTACGAAAATGCTAAAAAATCTCATTTTTGTCACAAAACATGTGCATTCTTGTCAAATGACAAATTTTTACTGTCTTGGTATTGGTAGTGGTGCAGTACACCGATTGTAAGACTATTAGCACAATCTAGTGATAATTTTCTGAAATATTCAATTCATTCGCTTTTTCCGGTACATTCGCTTTGCCTGGGTCTCCCCTACGTACGGCCGGTCGCATTGCTGTAATCTGTAGCTAACTTCCTAGTTAATCATCAGAGAATAGTTTTTCTGCGTATGGGCGACTACAGCTAGTTGCGTGATTTTACTTAATTAACTTATTTATTCCTTTATTCACACAAATACATATATATACATTACAAAAAATTAAAATAATAACGTACCCCTAACTCTATGAGGCCAAGAGCGCTGTGTTTTCATTTATTTATTTTTCAGTTACATTGAAAACATTACGCAGTATCCAATTCATTCTCAACACGTTACAAAATATACAAATCAGATTTATTTAATGGAAAATAGAAAAAAAGTCATGTAAAATTGACATACATATTACAATTTTAAAATTGCCTTCCTAAAAGATATCCCACTGTCATGAAATATATCGACATCCGAGGCGATACGATTAAATAACACGACTGTTCTATCTACCGGCATAACCATTGGCAGGTTGGTTCTGCATCGTGGTAGGTGAACAACCTGTGTTGCCTTTGTCAAAGATAATTATCAGGGACAAATAGACCAAATGCATTCAGAATATCGGAATTACGTATGCGGCTACAAATAAGTTGAAAAAAGTGAAAAACTAAACGAATATCACTTCTCCCCAACAATGATTGGTAGCCCAGCATTCCTAGTAAGAAGTCAGTCGGGAAAAGCCACGGGTCCATACTCCCCGAGATACAGATAACGCAGAATTTTTTTTGCACCCTCTCCATCAATAAATAATATGTGATTTCATTTGGCGACCAAATGATGGAACTAAATTCCAAGCAACTTTTTACTAAGGAATTATCCGATGTATTCAGAACCTAATTATTTGAAAAAATCTTGACATTCTAAGAACAAATCGAAGCATTTTAAGGCTGTAGTCTGGAAAAACGCACGCAAAATGAGGAAATCATACGATTTTGCCATTATATAAGGACTGTTTTATTTAATCGCGCAGTAATAAAAATAAAAAAAAACAGTGATTAGATAAAAACAAAAAATATACTTAAAAATTTTATGTAACTAAAATATAATTTCTTTTAGACCGGCAGATTATGCCATTTCAAATTTAGACTAAATTTAGGTATCTGAGATCTCAATAAAGACTAAGTATTGAACTAAAATTTCCTGTCACAACTTAAAGATTATAAATTGAACATGAAAGTGGCCTATACAAAATTTTATTTTTTCGTTTTCGAAAAGAAATACAAGCATTTTAAATCACATAAATTTTTATCACATTTTCCTTTATTTCTACGTAAAATTAAGCCTTCGGTAATACTTTAAAAAATATATATTTATTGAAATATTTTAGTTGAAACCTTTTTTTATAAAATTTTATTATTTTTTTAAAAAAAAGAAGATAATTCTGGTTGAAATATTTAATTTATAACAATGTCTTATTAACATTTTTATGACCTTCATACCTGCCCTTATCGGTACTGGCAGATTACGCCATTTCAAATTTAGACTAAACTTAGGTATCTGGGATCTCAATAAAGACTAAAAAAATAATACGGAATATGCCTACTGCCAACTGCGATACGGTACAAATTACTAGTACATAAACACATATTATTTCTACAAAACACATAGTTTACCCTGAAGATGGCTCTTGCAATGGTAGCCGAAACGTCGCAACGAATCCAACTTACACGGGGTGCCCCAAAAAAGATACATATTGATAAAAGTAACCGTATAAACTCACGCACCTATCGAAAACAATTGTTTGGAGGATAGTGGGATGTCTAAAAATCATTTTACAGAATGTGCATATCAAAGTTCAGAGGTAACGCGGTCTAACTTTTTTTCATACCCACGTATTCCCGTATTTTCTTCATGGATTATTTATTTATTGGACAAGTAGAAGAATTTGTGTATCTGGGAAGTATGTTTTCAATAGATGGAAGAGGAGAAAAAGATGTTGAAAGAAAAAAGAATGCGGGCAACAAAATAAACGGAGTACTGAGCACAGTAATTTCTTTAAATATTATAAGTATTTTAAATAAAGCTAAATGTACCGAAGTCTTACGAGTATTATCATTCTAATACTTTTTTTTAATGAATTTGTCATTGAATGCTTAGACATTATTTTTAAAAATTAAAGAGAAGAGACTTATACTAATAAAATATTTAAAAACTTATCTATATTATCTTCGTAAATTTCAAATAAAAACTTTTTGTTAGATCCTTTTCCATGAAATGAAACGTATTATTAAATATCCTTTTTTTACGAAAGGAAACAAACATTAGTAATTTTGCTACTTGCTTCCACCCACCCTTTTCATACTTAAAATAAATCAACCCCTGCTGAAAACAACCTTTCTATTTCGAGTGAAGCCCACTCAACATTATTTGTTAGTACTTAATTTTGCTACGAAGAAAATATTATAGTGTTTAAGGGTTTGTATCTGCATGTATAATTGTAGATAAATATGTATGTATGATTTTGCAGGAGTGTATTTCCTTCACATATGTATGTAGGATTTTGGTTGTTGGGGGTTGGAGCTCCTACTCCAGTTAGAGATTAACAGAAGATACGAGGTAGCTGTTTAATGTGTATTTATTACATGTTGAATAAAATACAGTACTTGTAGCTCAATCACAAATAACTATCGACGTACTTAAAAACATGCTTAGCATTTGAGCGATCACAAAGAACAATAATAGAGTCAACGTGTATGTAATCTCTCAGTCAGTGTCGGTTTGTTTTTAGTTTTCCTCGTAAACACATACAGTTCATTGGCAAAAAATCGGCGTTTACTATAAAAAATAATACAATATATTGCATTTGCTAAATAGAAAGAAGTATCTAATACAAAAAAGAAAATTAAATAACAATTACTATGGCGACTGCTTTTCTTGACATTTGGCTTGCCAACCGCCGGCTTAATGCAATAAATAGCGTGATAAATAATAAATACATAAATAAAAATAGCAGTTTTTTAATATTTTCCATATTTACACCGGTGAAATTCAAATATGTGATTGCGCAGCAGGATTATACGTCGCGAAACGTAAATATTTTGTCATTTTAATTTTTTTTATATTTATATATTTATTACAGCAATTTATTATTCATACAACAAATTAATTTAGTAGTAAAAGTAAACATGTATATTTTTTTATTATATAAATAAAATACGAGTGATACTTTAATCCACAAATTTGGAATATCCAGTGACCGGTTTAATCGCTTTCGCGACATCTTCGAGACTGGTATCTTTATTAAAGAGTTAAATGTATTTATACAATGTAACTGTAAATTGGGCGGGATAAGGACAAAAATCCTTGAAGAGAGGATAAGGAGGGGGGGGAGATATACATATTTATTATTATAATGTCTACTAAGTTACATAATACATTTTTAGTGTAAATTTTAAATCTGACAGAGTGATGTTTGTGTAATCTATATTTTTTAATTTTGTATTGTACATTGAAAAAGTCCTACGAAAAAAAGCATTTTTAACATACGATGTTTTACTTATTGGTACAATGGTACCAGGTGAAAAACAGGTGGTGAAACAGGTGGTACCGTCTACAAATCCTGGCTGGCACATGTATTGTTATTAAACCAAGCAGCTCTGTACAGTCAACCATTCCTGTCATAATTTTGTAAAGCAGAAGTTGGTCCGCACACACTCTGCGGTATTGTTATATTATTAAAACGTCTCCTTTTTTCCCGATACAATCCGGATATTAGGCAACCCGAATGAATGGAGTTCCACTGTAGTGCTATCTACTAGACATAATGAATAAGATCTCGCGTTTCACGGTAACGAATATTAATAGATTGTAATAAATTAATATTGGTTCACTTCCCTTACTAGTAAAGTTGGAACTCTCAACTGGATTTGCAAACGAACATTATTTTATGAATTATTCAAATCCCATTTGCTTTCGCAATGTATTTGTAGTGCGAGATGTAGGCAATTCGTTCTATACAATCTGTGGCGTAGGTAGTGGCGCTGTTTATCGAACCGCAAATGGGTCAAACCAATTAGGGTATTTTTACTTTTTTACGTTAATTAATTTAATTGAATCTCGTTGTGGTCTCGTGACTTGTGTTGCGGACTCACGGATCAGAGGTTTGAGGTTTGAACCTCATTCTACCCCAACTTGATTTCCATTTTCTAATACTGAGTTATTTTGAGTTCTTGTTTTTATTATGAGTTACGTACTATTATTTGGCATATGATTTATTGCTCCTATTCTACTATATTTTTAATACTACTATATTTTACTATTATTTTGTTGATTTTAATGATACCACTATTTTGTATATTTGATTATGTGTGATTCTTAATTTGTATAATTTATATTTTAAAAATTATTTCTGATTATCTTTTTTGCATTGTATTCTTTGGAATTTGATTATTTATTACATTTACCTTTTTTCTAGATTGTGATTCTATGTCATTATTATTTGATCTAATTAATTTTACTAT
Source organism: Micrasema longulum (assembly GCF_059751315.1). Taxonomy (NCBI): domain Eukaryota; kingdom Metazoa; phylum Arthropoda; class Insecta; order Trichoptera; family Brachycentridae; genus Micrasema; species Micrasema longulum. The sequence continues at coordinate 106,491 of NW_028278328.1, forward strand.
GTATTTTTTTTGTTATTTATAGTGGCTTGACACGGGCAAAGCCTAAAAAGCCTTAATAAATTAAATATTCAATTTTGTAATTTTGAATGAATAAATAAATAATTAAATAAATTTTCAACTTGTTGAAAATGGCCACCGAAATTGAAATATTTGGGTTAACCTATGTTTATTTAAACATACGTTTTTGTCAAGTTTTAGGTTACTTAACATATTGTAGATTTTTTTTGTGATTTTAGTCAAATATAATTTTATTTTGTATCTTCATTGAATTAATAGATTTCTTATTTTATTTAACGACAGAAACATATGAACGAGGAACACCAAAAGACTTTGGGCCCAATCAATTCAATCTAAAATAACAAAATTTTTTACTGATTTAATTTTTAAGATCCTCATGACTTTTTAACTTGTTTTAACTATGTATTTATTTTTTAAATTTTTATTACATTTTTTACTTTATTTTTTAATATGCTGTTTTTTTTTTTTTTCTTTCTTTAAATCTGCTTTTTGCTATACAACATACATTCATTTTTTATTATGACTTTAAATATGTTTTTTACTATGTATTCTGTTTTTATTTTGCATTTTACTGAGTTTCAAAATATTTTTATAGACATATTTATATATTTTCATGGTTTTTTTTACTATGTTTTCACTGCATTTATTACTTTATTTTTATAGTTTATTTTTTTGCTACGTTTTTTTTTACTTCATTTTTACTATGTTTTTACTACATTTTTACTATGTTTTTACTACAATTTTACGATGTTTTTATTATATTTTACTATGTTTTTACTCCATTTTTTACATTGTTTTTCACTTTGTCCTGTATCTTTATAACTGTTTCTATAAATTGATTACTGTTTTTTATATTTTTTGACTGTTTTAGAACGGGGTAAATAACCCTAGTTAGACAGTCAAAGCAACTTTACATAAATTATAATTTTGTGGATGTAATATAATGATAATAAATAAATAAATAAATAAATAAAAAACTACATAATTTTGAGGTTTATTCCATTATAATATACAAACATTGTGTCTTGCCAATTTGAAAAATATAAAAATCGTTGTTTATTGAAAATACGCGTTAAATTAATGATGTTGTATTTAATTTTCACAATTGACTATAATAGAAAACTTTTCAAAGGAGATTTAAGTAACAATAAATACTTTTAGAATGTCATGTTTATTTAAGAAATCAGTGAAACAAATGTTTGTTGTTTTTTTTTACTAATTATATAAGAGGTAAAACTTAATAATGGATAATTAAATAGTAATGAAATATTAATAGTAAAAATAGTAAACAAAAAATCCCACAAAGGCATGGCCGGTTCGTGGGTATAATAGAAAATGTTGATGAATATTTGCTCCTATAATAAATAATGGACAGTTATAATATTTTTGTGTAACAAGAAAGAAAAAATGAAATATTCTGTAAAAGATAATATGGTATTTTTTTAAAGTAATTAAAAAAGGAAATAAAAAATATTTTTAAGAAACACAAAAATATTCGTTATTATTAAAGGCCAACAAAATAAATCATTGAAAAAAGAGTGCATATCTTTAGTTTTAATTTAATAGAATCGGGTTGTGGTCCCGTGACTAGTGTTACGGACTCACGGATCAGAGGTTCGAGGTTTGAACCTCATTCTACCCCAACTTGATTTCCATTTTCTAATACTGAGTTATGTTCAACATGTTGAAAATGGCCATCAAAATTGAAATATTTGGGTTTATTTTAATTCTCCCTTCCCGGTGATGTGTAGCCAGTACACATAGCATCTAATAACTTTAATATCTCCAGAAATATAATAAATGATGGGTTGAGATTTTCGGTATTCCTTCGTTATACATTTACGTATCGGTGAAAATGGTTTTTTTATTGAATAATTAATGCTTATTGGGAACATAAAAAGCTTTTTATCAAAAATCGAAGATATCACCAATACAATAGAAAGTTGACCAATGGGTCGCATGTTGCGTTCTTAGTAAAAGGGTAATCCTAGTCTCGCACACTCTTTACGTCTCACTGTCGATAATACTCGGAAAACTATAAAAACTTATGAACGTAATTTATAAAATCGAATAGTCACTTATGTTAATAAGGTAAAATGATTTGTAATAACCTGTTAGTAATAATTTATTGTTATAACTTTTATAAAAATCATAAGCTCGTAAATTAAAAAAAAACTACAATAATTTTTTTTTTTCTTTATTTGTGCATGCTATGTTCACATATTTTATTTTAGTTATACGATGTCGGTAATTATGTTTGAACTCGTATGTTAATTATTATATTCTGTCCCTTTCGCATTATTTTTATATAACTTTTTTCGTTTCTTATTCTTTAAATTTATCTCGTTTCTATTTACTTTATTTGTATTACTGTAGATAAAATATATGTTTTTTTTATTTTATTTGTAACTTGCCTAAGTGCCTAACATTTCGTAGTTATTAAATTGCTTTTTTTAAATACCGATAATGTACTTAATCAATAGCTAACACCACAGTAGAAAATTTTTATTGACTGTATTCACAATTTTCGTTTATATATATTTTTATTTTCTGTATACAAAGTATGTAAAAACTGTTGTTTTTTTTCCAAAATAAAAATAAATCAATAAATATGATTGATGAACAATATCTAAAATAACCATTTGTGATTATTATACCATCGTCATGTGTATTGTTCGTTGTTTGTGAACCAAAATAAATCATATAAAATAATACATACATTTTGACAAGTAGTACCTTAATTTGTCAAAGGTAACTCGGCAATAGAGTCTGCTACCTAAACTTTTATAAAAACAAATACGTTTCCTTTGTTCATTAATTATTCAGAGAAGCTTTGGGTGTAGTTTATACGATATATTAGGTAATTCTTATGTAAATAGTGCTTACGCTAGCAAAGGTAAATTTTAATATTGATAAGTAGATAAGACTAAATTAACATTTTCTACATTGGAAATTTAGATTGTATGTAAAAGGTTTTATTTCACTTATCCATACTAACATTATTTATTTTATTTTATTAATTTTTCACGCCCATACATGAAAGTTATATAAAATATGAGTATATAAACAACATTAAATTTTAAAAATACAATACAAAGCAACAAAAGATAGAACAGTGTTTAGAAGTAAAGTTGGTATAAAAAATAAGAACATAAATTTTAAAAAAATACAATATAAAGTGATAAAATATAGAATTGTGTTTAAAAGTTAAGTTGGTTTTAAAAATAAAACAACAACAACAACAAACCATCGCGATAGAACGCCATAACACTCTATCTTGGCATACAGACCTCGCTTCCTCTACATTCATACATCTTCTCATGCACGCACGCCGATTATTCCTACTTTTGACATGTCCATCTTCAAGTATTTGATGGACTTGGCAGTATTTGATGGCAGAAGAGTTGATAAGTGTTACATGCTAGCTTTCATCCCGAAAATATCTCTCACATAGGAAAATTTTTAGTGGAAAAATGAATTTACATTAAAACCGAACGACGATGCTAAGTTGTCATAGACTAACGGACGGTCGTATTTTTTGCATGACGATAGTTGCAAAACCGGCAATCGACACATATCCCGAAAACACTTGTAATTCAACCGCCCTTAAACCGGTAGCAATTGCACAGAAATTTTTAATCCGTGGAATTTTGAAAAAAACTCTAATAGGGATCTGACACTAAGTGAAGGGGTCAACACTGTTCTGGCATCGAAACAACACTATTACGTAGGCAAAAAGGTCCGCAACCTTTTGCCAGAATCGTGGAAAGAAGGGAGTGTTGTCAAGTTGCGGAAGGTGTTGACCTCGCTCTTTCATGTCAATTGGTCGTAGGGAGTCAGAAAGGTTGATGCATGCCGCGGATCGGAAATTCTTACTGGAAATCGAAAATAAAATATGAAAATAAAGAACAATTTAAAAATATATATATATATACACAGATGGCAATCATGAAGTTTTGCATTATAAATAAAAATAATTTTTATTTTTTTTATTTATTAAATCATACAAAATTTTTTTTTGTACTCCCAGGAGTTACAACAAACTCATTTTGGACTTGTCTATGTTTTATGAATGTATGTTTGTGTATGCGCATGGGTGTATGTACGTGTGTGTGTATATATATGTGTATATATGTGTATATATATATATATATATATATGTGTATGTGTATATATGTGTATATATACATATATGTGTATGTGTATATATGTGTATGTCTGTATGTATATGTATCAAAATGTGTATACGAGTAAGTTTATATTTTATTAGTGTGTGCTGTCTATTAATTTATTAACTATTATCATATATTGGAATGTAATTGCCTAGCTTGGAACGGGGTATGTACACTTGTTAGCTGGGCAAAGTGAACGCAAAATTGTATTTTTGATAAAAGATGTAAATAAATAAATAAATTCCGTCGGGAAAATTCGCATTTCTAAACGACCAAACTTATTTCTTCCTAAGACCACGCGAGCGAAGCCGCGCGTTAAGGCTAGTTGTTTATAAATGTGTAATTGTTATAAGGTGGTAAAAAAAAAAAAACAATTATTCTCTCGAAACAGCTGTAACAGTTTGACAAAACGAATTCGATTTTTTTTTCACCGAATAATTCAATTTGTAAAACGGTAGCTGTTAATGCTACTCTTATATAAACCTCTTAAATAACCGAATCGCCCATCACTATTACGAGAATAAACCACTTTTCTAATCCGGTACGTATTCTGAAGAGAAGTTAAAATTTATCTTCAATTTTATCTACAAAGTAAAATTAAGTTTTCAGTATGAAAAATAGAAAATAATTGCAATTTTTTTTTCTAGATATGTTTATTTACCGGTTACCAACAAAGATATTATTTTTTTTACAAATATACACACTTTCGTACATAAATATCGATATTAGTTTATACCGATGAAGATAGCCGTTCATAATCGCGGCCCTGGAAGAGTATTCTCAAATAGATGACTGCTCTTGCGTAAAAATTCTGAAGAGGAAATCAAGTAGATAATCGTCCGCCTCGAAGTGTAGTGGTTGACGCTTTCGCCTACCATGATTGGGGCCTGGGTTGGAATCCTGTCAGGGTCGACATGAAATACTGATTTTTAAGGTGGTTTTACCCTGAATATTTCATTGTCTCTGGACTGGCACCTGAAGCGTGAAACTGATCATCTTACCTTCCTGTAACTGCCGCATTTGATGTTAATAAAATGTTAAATTGACAGTTGATTTGACTAAATGATGCAATGCTTCTAAGAATAATCGATATTTTGTACTGCTGGAAAATATCCCATAGTACGAATACTGATACTAATACGAGAAATTGCTTTAAAATTATTAATTGTATTTTCAAAAATAAATTGTATTCACTTATAATTTTTACACTTAAATTGTTAAAAAATACGTCTCTACAAAAACGTGTTATGTTTGGTCTTGACGATTGTGGCGTCAAGATTCGTGACGACGCGACGTTCTATTTAAATTTTACCGGCCACAAACAAAGGTCAAAATTTAACCGAATCACGACGTATTAGGAACGTAGCCAATGCAATGAACCGTTTTCGCGGGAATTTAAAAATGTTTTTTTTTATGCTACTAATAAGTACAATAAACTTTTTTTCACGCGACAGTATTTTATAGACCCTCATTAATTTGTAAAAGTAAAAAAAAGTGGTATTTCTCTATTTTCAGAGTAAAATTGGGAGTCAAAGCAGAGCTGCACGAACTATGGCGTTGGTTGTAGGCGGTTTCCTTCTTTGCTGGTGTCCATTTTTCATCATTTTACCTATTGGTAAGTTAAACAAAAATATTTTCAAAAACACCGACACAATAGGGAAATGTAAAATACAAATTTTCCAATATACAATTTTTCCAAAATACAAATTTTCCAAAATACAATTTTTTCAAAATACAAATTTTCTAAAATACAAATTTTCCAAAATACAAATTATCCAAAATACAAATTTTCCAAAATATAAATTTTATTGTACCCCAAATGCAATTTAAACTTTAGGGCATAGAAGAGTGATAGCAAATCAATAAAATGTTTCTGTTTAAACTAGTAAACAACGTCGTAGACTGCCCTTTACTTACAAGTCCTTTAGAATATATTGTACCCAACCGAACAAGACTCCATACTACATTTAATTTTCTAGTACCTAGGACCAACTCAAGGAAAATAGATTTTTTATTTAGAGCATGTTGTCATTTTAATACTGTTCTCTCCGGTCACGCAGACATTTATCATCTCTCCTAGGGTCAAAGCACCAATAAATGACCGTTTAAGGTTCAGCTTGTAGTGAAATCCACATTAAAGGTATAAATTTCATTATTTAAGCGTACAAAATAAAATAAAACAATAAAAAACACGTTAATTTTTCTAAGTACTTTTACTCTTTTACTGAAATACGAGTACTACAATTATAATTAATATTTCTCTAAAAAATAGCAGAATCACAAGTGAATGAATACTACTACCCCAGTAAAAATAATACTCAGATTTAGTTACATCATAACATTATAAAACACCCTAACACATTGGAATATGGATATATTCAAATAATTGCATAAGAAATAGCATCAAACTAAACACTTACCACACCTTTCCTTATAAAAACACTATCAATCTCAGAACAATAACGGGAAGACGCACTATTACCTTTTGATAACTCACAGTTCAAAACTGACAGATTTGTTTCTTACCGAAAGATGTGTCCGTCTACTGCTTTTGTCATAGTTTCTAGTGCTAAAAGTTTTTTGACTGGACACATGTAGCAATTCTTATTATATTGTGTTTTATTAACCAATGGTCATTTACCGGTGCTTTGATCCCATATGAAAGATACAAGATTCCTTATTATAGATAGTACGCCTGTTTAGTTTTGCGATGTCAGTAATTATGTATGATGCTGGTTATTATATTGTGCACCTTAATATTTTTATATAACTTGTTTTTTCTAGTTAATCTTTAAATATATTAAAGATGTTTATTTATAGCATTTACTTACTTTATTTATCTTACATATTTATTTATTATTTACATGTTGATTTGTTCTTTTAGAATTATTAATGCATTAACATTTTGTAATTTTAAAATTATTTTAATTTTAATACCTATAATATATAGTACTCAATAGCTTACATCACTGTGAAAATTAATTATAATTTCCATGTATTCTTATTTTCAGTATGCTATATAATATGTACAGACTATTGTTTTTTTTTTCTAAATGAAAAAATATTGATCAACGAGATACGCTGTTCTAGGTTTACTGTAAAAATAAGTTTTTTTTATTCGTTTTAAAAAACTATGACCCCAAAAGTATTTTAATAGAATCTTCGCCACCCTGTATTTGTCTTCTTGCTGAAAGATAAGTGACTTTACTAAATTCAATTATACTGTTCTTAATGGTCCCATAATTATAATCTAGAGCTTTACGAGATGAGGGGAGAATTATTATGGCCTGACAAGGCTTGCTAACTGTTTTTTAAATATTCTTTATCTTAAAACCAACCGTAAATTGCTCGTGTTCGCGGTTCATTTTATTTAAGTCATAAGTTATGGTGACGAATTACATCGAATTGCCAGGAAAATACAATTCGTCGTTTAATTTAAAAATCTACCTGCATGGGTTTAAAAATGATCATAAAAATCTGTACGTTGAAGGATATACCACGGGAGTCACGTCACATTTTAATTTTAATTTATTTAACTTTTTGTACATAACGTTATTTGTACATTGGCGGGCTTATTGCCAAATGGCAATTTCTTCCAACCAACCAACCAATAAAATAACAGTTTTATTTTTATAATTCAAGTTACAGAACATATTCAATAGAAAAAAAAGACTAAAAAGCTAAAGATATATAAAAATATAAATAAACGTATTTGTTTATAATTTACCTTAGATCAAAAATATTACTCAATGGGAAAAGGGAAAAAAGAGGAAAAAGGAAAGGAGGAGAGATTAAGGAAGAGAAAAGAGATGTTTCTTCAGACGTGATTTAAACAGAGATATGAAATGATAATACCTAAGTTTTTGACTGAAATCATGAATAGAATTTCTGTACCATCTATTTTGAAAAGAGGTTGTGTGATAATATAAAATTTTAATATCAAAACAAAGTGGACTTCAGATTTTGGTTTCGACTTAAAACTAAATTTTTTGAACGAAAGTCGACTTCAGTGTTTTGTTTACAAATAAAATATAATAAATATAGAATATATATATGTAAGTGGGGGTGAAATCCAGTCTTTTGTCTACAAACATTTGGACAAACTTAAATATTGTAATAAAACCAACTGGTCCAAGAAGAAGTTTAAAAATTGGAAAATTGTTTTCAGACGTTGCCTAGTATGTGAAATAATTCAATCAAATGAATCTCTTCACAACAATAAAGGTTTCAGCTCCAATATATAATAAGCTCACTAAAATCAATAAATTGAAGAAATATGGATGTTCAAACATAGGCAAAACTGTGATTGCTACACAGTGCGTAAAGTTGCCACTTTAACCAGCCATTGACAGGTAATAAGCCCTGTAAATGCCTAGAATTTCATATTCCCTTCTTTAAGGTATTCTCCATCCCTGTTGTAATTTGTATAAAATAGCTCTTTGCGATAATTTCTGCATTTTTTTATTTATTATATTTATACGGCCTAACCCAATTACAACAGTTACATGAAGAAACATAAATGCAAGAAACTGAACAAAAAGAACATAAAACTATTTAGCAAAGACAAACAAGGGCAAAACAATAATAGTATACAATATATTTAAAAAAACGAAAGAACACAAACTTTGAGCTAAACCATGCCAATCCAACTTCATCCCACAATGTTTAGTCGCGAAGAGATCTACGAAAAGCCGGAAGATCTATCCCAAAAATTTCCAAGTCGTGTGATGAATTGACTAATCTACACATTCTGGACATTGGGGCATAAAAACCAAAGTTGCTCTTAGAAGATTTTATAAATAGCAGATTTTGACTTCTGGTGACACGGCTGGGAACATGAAAAGAAATTGATTGCAACAGAGATGGGACATCACTTAAAGCATTTAATTATTTTACGCAGGTCTAATACTTATTTTAAAAGGTATTAATATTAAACCGCAAACACTTATCGGCACAATCATTTTGTCAAAATATTTATAAGACCCACAATATTGATGAAACACATTTAAACCAGTAATAAAAAAAACTTTGTCCTAAACACAGTCGATGTATTCGTATATAAGTACAAAAAACGAAAAAAATCTTTATTAATTAAACTGTAATTGAGTTATCAATTAATTAAAAAAATATGGAAAGAAATTAGATACTCGTGTTACAAATAAATTTTACAATATCTTTTTTAATATCATTTTTTTACTTTTATAGGAAAAATACATTTCATTTTTAACTATTAAAAGAATGGGTCGTCGATGATATTGATCCTATGATAATTTACATTTTTAATTAATTACTTCTGAACTTTGTATTTAAATAATATGCGTAACACGTTAGTAATTTATTCATTCAGAGAAGTAAAATGAAATATTGTCTTCGCTGCCGTTGATGTCGGAAAACCCCATTTCTAAAAATTCTTAGAAAAACTGATTACCAGGAAAACTCATTACATTTTTTCTGTTTCAAATTTAAATCTTTTCCGTCTTTAAATCTAATTTTAACATACCTACAGGTTGGATTTAAAAAATATTTTGATTCTGAACAAAAAACAAATCCACAAATGAAATCTGTGTAGAAATTCTGTTCTTTTCTTTACTTAATCTGACCTAGAAAAAAGTCGACCAAGCTTTTGATACCTTCCAACTAACATATTTATATATTCGTTGTGCCAACTAACAATGTTTGACAAGCTTTACCTTCGATGTTTGATAAAAGCGATATTGAGAAATAATTTTTGTTTGGATAGTATGTGAAATAAAAGCACCTTTTAAGGGAACATACACCTTTAACCCTTCGATTCCTGAACATAGATTTAGTAGAGAAGAGATTTGAGCTTTTTCTTATTGAATTGTGTTATTTATAGCTTAAAAACAAAAACGTATTTTTTCTTGATTTTTTTTAAACACACGTGTAAAAAAATAGTATTACAAATTTGTATCGTCGGGGAATTGCAATATGATTTTTGTATTATATTTAGTTTCATTATGTATTTTGTACTGGAGCGTGTCACGTTGGATTTTTAAGGTAAAACTACAAATCTGACAGCTGTCGTATTACCAGGACGGTCATAAGGTATTTCCACTAAACAAAGTGTTTTATTTTAATTCCACGTTAAAGGGAAACTTGTCAATGGACTTCTTCTGGGGGTCTTCTTTTAACATGGAACTAAAATCGCTGTAACAATTTTCTATAAGTTGTTTGTTAGATCAGGGACCTTATGCTGGACTCATTCGTCTTTAAAATTTGACTTCCGTAGTTCGACGAGTGACAGCATTCTTGAACCACCCATACGAATACAGTCGATTGAAAACCAATCGACTTTATCTCGAGTGCCCCAAAGCACTCGACATTGACAATCGAATGCGACATCGTAACTTCAGATGTCAAACTTCCTTCTTATAAAAAAACTCGGCATTTATGTTTGAATGACGAGTATCTATTTATGTTGTATTAAACTTAAAATTTACAACACTGATCAATATTATAATGATGACGTTTAAACAAATATGCAACAAACACAACTGTACTTATTTTTAATCCATTATTAAATGAAGTTTCACTATAAACATGATTTTTAAATTATTTTATCGCTCGTCGTATTTGAGATATAAGTACTCGTATATTATACAATATGTTTTTAAAATCCATTTAATGCATATGAAATATTTATTATAACATGTAGATGTGTCCAAGGCAAATAATAATTATAAATGTTTTAGTGTCTCGGTAAAACATGTTCTTATATTTTTTCAAAATATTTCATACGCAACGGAAGAAGTCTGACCAGAAACAATAAAAGTTTACGTGTGGCAAGAGAGCCATAGGCCATAGATAAATACGGATTGGTTAGTGTTGCCACTTTCTCATTCGTCTTTGTAATTAAATTGTCGGAGGGTTTTCAAGAATAGCATTATAACAAAGCAATCGAGATGCCCAATCGACTATTGTCGAGTGGGTAACAAAATGTCACATCTTTCCAGCATAAGGCTCCAGAGCTTTTTTGTTAGATATTGAATGAGGACTAAAAGATTTGTATTTTTTAAACAATCTTACTTAAAAATGTATCACTAAAAGTTTGACATGTGCCCTTTTAGCATAGATCAATTCCATTATAATATTAAAGTTTGTAAAGAAGTTGTTATTTTCCACAACCAAACGGGTGACAGCTCTACGCAGAACTAATCCCTAGGAGTCATTTTAAGGAATAAATTACTCCAAGTTGGCCGAAACTTCTCGAAAACTTTCAAATATGTACTGGCAGAGATAAGTTACATCGAATTCATTCTCATGTAAGAGGTATATAAATTATTTTGAACCGGGACAAATTTGCGCCGTCAGGGAGCGATGGGTTAATATTGTTTACATATTTACTTACAAAAACTAAATTTACTGAAGGATGAACATAGACGTTTAATATTCTGGGTGTCAAATACGTGTACAAAAATAATGGATTTCACCTTCGAACATTTGATAATATATGAGTTGATAAATATCAAACGCCAGTTTGTCCGCCCAAAATATTTTTCGACATTTGTTTTACAAAATGTAGTTCGAAAAATATGATCATTTCAGTTCTATTCAAATTAAAACATGTCCTTATTATTACAATGAAAAAACTCTGATTTAATTCAGAAGCTAGTAGGTCCACATGGACATTGTGGTGGATTGCTGTGGACATACCGGCGTTTCACGTTTATCAACTCATATGTCTTTTCTCTTCAAAATTTTAAACAATTTTATAGATAGTCCATATCTCTTGGAGCGTATTTCAATCAATTGTCCCGTAAAGTCAACACGATAAGTTCATTTTTTTTAATAATTCATTGCCCAAAAAAATTATGTTCAAAACTCGTTTATTTATCATAGCTGCTCCAAATTTAATTTACTTCGTCCCCGTTTAGATATTTTTAATACATAATTTTGTGACTTCAAAAAAACTTTTTAAAACACTGTAAAATGAAACATTTGTCAGTGTGTAATAAGTTTATGTTCCTTTAATTATGTTTATTTTATTATAATATCAAAATTTTGAATTGGTCAACTATATTATGAAAATCCCTCTCTTCCACTTTATTTTCTCTTCCCTTAACCTTCTTACGAGCTCTTTTTTTTCTCATGTCTAATATAATATATTATTTTTCTCTTTACTGTGTAACATGTTCTCTCATTATATTTGTGAAAAACTTTAACTGGATGTATGCACTATTTTTTATATTTTGTATTATTATACAAATGTTGTTTTTCATTAATAAATAATTTATTATTTTTTTTTTTTAAATGTACTTACATAATATAATATACGTACTCGTATTAGAAAGGGTAAAAAAAACGGTTATGTTAAAGAAGTTTGGTGCATGTTTTAACCTTCGAAGATCCCTACCCTCAGTCACGAAGTACCTGACAGAAGAAGATTATACGTATTCAGCTGTTTTTGTGAATGTGAATGTGGGGAACAAAATGAACGGAGTACTAAGCACAGTAATTGCTAATAAGAATATGTCAATCGAAGCTAAACTGGCAGGGCACAGCGGAGTTTTAGTCCCAACACTTATGTATGGAAGTGAAACATGGAACTGGCAGAGGAAGGACGAAAGCCGGGTGAAAGCGGTTGAAATGCGATCTTTTAGACGATGTATGACAGGGTTACGAATAATGAACTCAGGTGAGAGTGTAAATCTGAGTCAAGTATAATTGATAAGATTAAGAAAGGGTCTCTGAGATGGTTTGGTCTCGCAGAACGAATGGACGACGAAAGAATGGTAAAACAAGTATATTTGGCGAAAATGAACGGTAACGTGTGACAAAGACGACCAAGGAAGACGTGGCATGATCAGATAAACCAAAATCTTAATTCTAGTCATGTCAAGGGCAGACAGAACCGAAGGGCATGTATGACAAGATGTATGAATATGGAAAAAGGATAGACGTGAGTTGCGGTCCATTCTCTCTGCCTACCCCTACGGTGAAAAGGCATAATGGTAGTAGTAGTAGTAGCTGTTTATTGCTTCATGAACACTTGACAAACTTACTGCTCTGCTCCATGTATATTGATTTGTTGAAATCGTTTTTAGGTTGCTAGAATTTCATTCATTCGTGCGCTTTGTAGCTACTGTAGGATTTATAGTCCACGATTGATGGCACACACGTGCTAAAACGTTTCACCTGAAATAGTGTGATGACCTAAGAAAAGCATGTTATCATTTTCTATAGAATCCAATACAGCAACTTGTGAAATCGGGGGGCACCGTTCTGCAGTACATTCACATCGTCACTACCATGAAGAAATGAACTACAAAGGAATGTGGTATATTAAGAGACCACTGGACGCAACGCCAGTCAGTCAGTTCAACAAGTTAACGGCAGTCAGTCCAGTTCACTCAGCTCCAGCATGTAGTTCAAGTGCAGTCTCTTTAACCTTTAATCCACCATAGCCGCTACGCTCGTGCTACGCAACTAAGTGCTGTATCTTCCTCGACATGTAATAAATACGCATTAAACAGCAACCTCGTGTCTTCTCTTTCAATCTCTAACTGGGGTAAGAACTTCAACTAACTCTTAAGAATCTAAATCCTACATTGGTGACCCCGACGTCCCCCGCAGGGAAACCATGATGGTATCCAGCGAGACGCTTAACTCAACGGTGCAGAAGTCTTCGTCAAATGACGCGTTTGAAAACACTGTAACTCCATTCAACTCTCAACAACCTAAATCCTACACTACTACTCCCTTCATCTTAGTAATTGTAGCTAACGGCGTCGTGTTGTGGTTTAGTCAGGAATCCGTAGGGAGAAAAGTCAAAAACCAAGTCCAGGGTGAAGCGAAGGTGTCTAGCGAAGTGAAGTAAAGTCGAGTAGAAAGTTGGGTCCTGACCCGGAGTCTAAGCCGTCCAAGAGATCGCATTTCAACCGCGTTCACTCAGCTTTCATCCTTCCTCTGCCAGTTCCATGTTTCACTTCCATGCATAAGTGTTGGGACTAAAACTCCGTTGTGCACTGCCAGTTTAGCTTCGATTGATCTATTTTCATAAGCTAATTTGTGCCTAGTGCTCCGTTCATTTTGCTGCCCGCATTCACTCTCCTTTTAACATCTTTTTCTACTATTCCATCTCTTGAAAAAATGCTTTCTTGATACACAAATTCTTCTACTTGTTCAAGACATTTGTTGTTTACATTTATTGTGCTGACAGTAACCTCACTATCCCTTGCAATAAATGTTTTCATACTATAAATGAATATTTGGAAAATGTAAAAGAATAATGTTAAATGTATTAAATATAACTAATGTAAATAAAAGACATCATAATCTTGTGTTTTTTTTTACTGTTTGTGTTTTTCTAATTTATTTATTTTTTTATTTTATTTTTTATCTGAATTTGCTATTATTTTTATATGTATGACATTGTATATTACGGTTTATAAAGATTTATTATTGTTATTATATTTACAGTCTGCATTTCGTAATGGGTTAAACAGTCTGTAAAGTAATGCAGACTACAATTTGTGAAATAAATAAATAAATATACAATAATTTACTCACATTTAATCTCTTATTCGTCTCTTTTACTTTAATAGACGCGGCCTGCCCAACGTGTGACGTGGGAGTGGCCTTCACACTGGCCTTCTGGCTCGGATACTTCAACAGTTGCATCAACCCCTTCATCTACGCTTGCAGCAGCCGGGAGATGAGAAGAGCCTTCCGCGCCATCCTGTGCCGAAGGCGGTCTCGTTCCTTCTCCTAAATTAATTAATGATAAGTAAATAATTTTAATACTCTGTGAAATCATCACGCATCCACTATAAATACACTGTAACCTCGTTTTACAGGGTTTTTTTTACGCGGTTTTGATATAACACGTTAATATAACAATAGGTAAGGCTTGAAAATATTCAGAAAACATTTTTGAGACATCTCAATTGGAGATCCAGATTTACGGACCTTAACTATAAAACTTCTTGTCATAAACATAATATACTTAGTCTTGAGGATCGTCGTTTGTTATTAGATATGGGGATTTTACATGACATTCTTAATGGACGTCTTGATAGTCCTGTTCTGGTTTCTGAGTTGGCCCTTAACGTACCTGGCTACCGCACCCGTCACACGAATCTATCTCTTTTCCATGTACCCACAGTTCGCACCAACTATGCACAGAACTCTCCTCTGATTCGCTTGACGCGTAATTATAATTTATTTTTCAATAACAGACATATTTAACTGCAGTAAACTCACTTTTAAAACCAAAATTAAAAAACAATTATTTGAAAAAATTATGTTTCGTTATAAAAAAAATATTATATTTTTACATTATAAATTTAAATTGTTTCTATTCACTCATATCAAATACACACTTACCCTGTCCTTAAACCTACCCTCACACCCATATAAAATCACACACATATTCACATACCTACCAAAACCACACTCCACTTTTTTACACACGCATCCTCACACAAAAAAAAAACTCGCACACATGCACTTCTATGAATTATATTTAACTGAACTGGATTTTTATAATTGTGGAAATAATATGTGGAAAACTGATTTGGCTTTATTTTATGTTTTTTTTTTATAGTGTTGTGTATATTTTTTGTATTGCTGTTGTTTTTCTTAATAAACAAAATTAAAATAGGTAATTATGTTATTCGTTACAGGAATGCCCTACATCGCTCTTTTACTTACTTGGTGTATAATATCTATAGTATAAATACTCTAGAATTAAATGATTGTGTCTGTCTTTATACTCGCGCACTGAAATTTGAGCCTTCTTATCGTGGTATTCAACGCCAAATCAGCGTCATTTTCGTATGTTTGAATTTGGCGAATTGCTATCCGAGTAGTTTCATCGTAAGCTAAAACAGTAAGCTCCGTAAGATAAAACTGTAATAACGGATATTGAAATAAATGTTCAAATAAAAAAAAGCGAGACTTCAATAATGAAAATCAGTGGTTTTCTTTATTATTTTTTTTAATTTTTATGTATCGTATTATCAGCGTAATGATTTTTTTAAGGTTTTGTATTTCTCAAATTACTTCGCATGTGATGTCTCAAGTTATCTTCCGCTTGTTCTCGGTCAGTTCTGCCAAACAAAAAAGAAATATTTCGTTTATTTACTTATACTTTTACATTGTTTGCATTCTTTTTTTTATACAGAATAATGTTCCCTCACTGGGGTGTCCCGTGCCGAGGGAAACATTTTACAAAATGTGAAACATGCCTTAAATTAGCTATTTAACAAAGTTAACATAGTAATAACAATAAAAAACGTAATTAATCCAATTAACCTAATTATCATTAACATAATAAACAATAAAAAAAATAATCATCACAAAAAACATAACCAATTTATACAGTATATAATATTATGCAATCAGGTTTTATAATATTTTCGTAAAAACCATTCATTCAAATATATAAGAACCTGTTAATCTTTATGTTTTTAGAGTCATTTCTGTTACCATCCCAACGCTTATGTTTTATCTCTAGATTTTCTCATGAGAAAGAAAGAGATGAAACGTCCCGTGTATACATGAACATCGGAACATTTCGCCCAAAATTAATTCGAACGCGGGCATTGTCCCGGTAAAGGTGAAGATTGGTAATAATAATATCATATTGTCATTGGTCTAGACTGGAAGAGATACGATGATAAATGAATTCCCATGTATTTTACATACCTACACTTAAAAAGGACGAATTCTTAATGGAAATGATTAACATAAGTTTATATTTTCTCGTCCCTTTTTACAAGATTGAAATGAACTTTGTGAATTTATATTATTATAATATATTGTTTCTTGCACATGTCCAATTTCCTAGTGTTTGTTAGGGTCCTGTTTTGTATGCATTAAACTCATATTCACTCTTTAAATGTCAATTCTGTACATTTTTAGTAATTTGTTTGTGTTTTAAAAGTTACATGTACTAGTAATTTTTATTTGTGGAATTACGTTGACGACAGTTGAAAGTGAAATATATTTTTCGACGCCAAAGCGAATTAAGACCTTTTTAAGAAATTCTATGAGCCAAGAGAAAGTGGACTCGCTATGTTATATATTTTGTAAATTTGTGTAACATATTTAAAAAATCTATTTAAAAATAGGTATATTTATGTATTTTTACAAAAAAAAATGCGTGAAAATTATTTTGAAACACATGTACTTATTTAGTTAAAAAAATGACCCCCCCATTTTTAACCCCTTCAGCCACCACTGGTTACATATTACATCATGTCAAAGAAAAATATCTGAATTTCAAATATAGTTATAGATTTTATATTCATAGATTATATGTACATTATACATATCTAAAGTCTGTTCATTATTACAAGAATTTTCAAATAAACAAATCGGCCGCGGCCGCGTGATATCCGACGGAGAATAGCCTATTTTATACATATCATCTTAATCTAAACGGCACGGTAAAATTCTAATGAACTGTCATTTATTAGATTCGTTTGTACCTATTTAAATTTGATATTTCTAATTTTCTTTTCTTTTTATGAAACTCCATAGTTAATGACTTTAATAAGAATATCTGTAAAAGCACCTAAGTTAATAAATATATTTATTTTTTTTAAATACCGTTCTTGTAATTTCCCCAAATATTTCAATTTTGGTGACCATTTTCAACGAGTTGTAAATAACTCACTATTAGAACATGGAAATCAAGTTAGGGTAGAGTGGGGTTCGAACCTCGGTTCACTGATCCGTGGGTCCGCAACACTGGCCACGGGACCGCAACCTGATTCAAATAATATATCAAAACTTAAAAGATATTTTAATGATAATTTTATCAAAATCATTATTTAAATATAGCGAGTACTCTCAGGTAAAAAACCTGCAAAAGGAAATCGACTGCAGATTAGTCGGTCTCATGGTGTACTGGTTATTGCGTTTGCCAGGCATTAAATAAGTAACTAACTAACTAACTAACCATCACGCCATTTCCCAAGAGGGGTAGGCAGAGAGGATAGAACGCCACACCACTCTGTCCTGGCACACTTCCTTTGCTTCCTTCACATTCATACATCTTCTCATGCACGCACGTCGATTATTCCGACTTTTCACATGACCACTTTCAAGAATTTGTTGTACTCGATCATGCCATGTCTTTCTCGGCCTTCCTCGACTTCTACAACCAGACACATTCGCATCATAAATCTTTTTAGCCGTTCTTTCATCATTCATTCGCTCCACATGACCGAACCATCGCAAAAGACCTTTCTTAATTTTGTCGATAATGCTTAACTCAGCCTTGCATTCTGCTCTAATTTCGACATTAGGGCACCTATCATACATTGTTTTTCCGCACATTTGCCTGAGGGATCGCATTTCAACTGCATTCAGTCTACTTTCGTCCCTTTTTTTCCAACTCCATGCTTCGCTTCCATACATTAGGGTTGGTACCAGAACTCCATTATGAACTGCTAATTTAGCCTCTTGCGATAGACACTTATTTGCTACGACAGACTTTAAGGCACCATTAACTCTGTTACCGGCACTAACCCTCCTATCAATATCCTTGTCCATATTTCCATCTCTAGTAAACATACTACCCAGATATACAAATTCTTCGACCTGTTTCAAACTATCTCCATTTACTACAATCTTAAATAAGTAAATACTTGTAATACAATAAATATCAATCCACTGTATTGTATTTTATCATGCCGTGTAGATTTTTGCCGTGGTGTAAAATGGGCCAATCATGCGATATCACGCAGTGGGCTCGTGGTTTGCACGTGCACAGCGGTCTAGTCTCTGTGAATGTACGGTAATTACCAATATTTTGAGTATGTCCAAATGTTTGTAGACAAGGCTGGATTTCACTCCCGAGGGAGGTATTACAATTCACATGTATCGCAACAGAGAGATTTAGATTGTACGGTTACTGTTATCAATATGTAATCGTCTTTTTTTTGTCCGCCTCGTAGTGTAACGGTCAGCGTATCGCCTACCATGCAAGAGGTCTCAATTTCGATTCCCGACACGGTTGACATGAAATATCTATTTAAAAAGGTGTTTTTACACTAGAATATTTCGTAGTCCCTGGACTGGCACCCGAAGCGTAAGACTGATCATCTTACCTTCATCAAGTTACGTTGCGATTGGTGTACTCATGGAAATGACGAACGTCTTCTCCTGCAATGGTAGCCGAAACATCGGAACAAATCCAACCCACGCAAGATAACCCCAAAAAATAGACGATACATATTTTATTTTGTTTTTGTAAATATTTTTCTTCATTATACCTAACTTAATATTAAAAACATAAAATATAAGTAAATATTGTAATTTAGAAATAATAATTAAAATGTTACATTTACCTAAATAATGTATTTTGTGTAATTTAATGAATAAAAAGTGTTCTTGAAAATATATGGCATTACATTATAAATATGAAAGTAAACAGAATAGTGTGTTTGTTTGTCCGTCACAAGAACTTCCCCAAAGTGGTAAGTCAGTGCAATGTGAAATTTGGACACATTGTTAAAAATGCCATTTCTAGGTCAACCATGCTATTTTCAACTCAAGTATTCATCTTCATCATCATCAGTGACGCTGCAGCCCGTTGTGGGCCCTGGCCTCCTCCAGAATAACGACAACGACTCAACTCAAATGAGGAAAGATTTTTTCCACTTATGACCTCTACGTAGACAAAGGAAAGACGCGAAGTGTCAAATTTTGGTTCTACATAAAATATTGCAAGTGCCCATAAATTAAAGCTTTAAAAAATCCTTTCAATTTAAAACAGGGTTAAAAAAAAAAATCAGTACAAATGTACATATTTAAATGTAGGTTAAATAACCTACTGCGACCTTTGATTTCAGGAAACTGCAGCGTGCAGGATATGAACTTATACGAATCGTGACGGTACATGGTGGGTTCATGAGCTACCTGCACAGATTCAAGATATCCGTGATCGACGCCTGCCCATGCGATGATGCTACTCCCCATGATGTATCCCATCTGTAAACGCATTGCCCCCTTTTTAGTTTACAGAGAATGCAACTGGGGGCGCGATGCAGAAGATTTGAAGACATGAGGATTTACACGATGTTCATATAGTGATTAGTCATAAGTACTGGTCAAAAGAGGTGAAATTATACATGATAGATATAATGAAGGCAATGAAAAGTATCAATGATGGCAGGATACCAAATGCCAAACACTCTTCAAGTGCATGGGAAGGTCTTTTGCTGAACGACAACAGTTCGCCTTATCCTGGAGAATTTTCTGTGGTTTCATCACTAGAGCGAATGCGAAGATGCTCCTAAAACTTTAGTAAGTTTTTAATGTGATTCCAATTTGCTGTATTATTTTAAAAGCAATAAAATCTGGCACTCGAAGACTAAAAGAAAAATGTTAGGAAGATGTTTGGTGCTGTTAACCAAAATAGAGTGTGCTTGAGACGGTTTAATCACGAATGAGGAAGTTCAGTGCTACGGGTAATCGGATATAAAAGTTGTTTTCTTATGCGCGTAAAAATTAAAGTATTTCATTGTATGCTAACGTTCTCTAAAATTTATGAAAAAATATTAAAAATGTACTATTTAAAATGACACCACAAGTTTTTCTAAATCTACCAATGATAGAGTGTTGTGATAGATTTCCGGTTTCCGTGAAGCTAACCCACCAATCAGGACAACTCACCGAACTAGTGATGTCACGCACGGATACATAAAAATAATTTTTAAACATTTTGGCTTAGTTTGATAAGTCTATTTACAGATAAAAAAAATAAAAAATACCACAGAACTTCCTCATTGCGAACCCAACATTATACAATTCATGAAAATAAGAAGATTACAACGGCTGAGCCATGATAATCATACCCCCAGTAAGATTCTCTATACCCCTCCGGAAGGCAGACGAAGCAGAGGCAGACCAAAATGAAGATGGCTGGATGATGTGGATGATGTGGAAAGTGACATATGAGTAATTGGCCTGATGAACTGGAGAAGAGCCGCAGAGTGCAGGAGACAGATTCGGAAGAAGCCAGGTCCCACAATGGACTGTAGCGCTACTGATGATGATAGCTACAAAATAATATTTAAAATCTCCTGGGTTGACAGAGTCCAAAACAATGATGTTCTTTGACAAATAGAAAAAGATACAAAGGTACTAAAAGAATTAAGAAAAGAAAATTTGAGTACTTCGGACATGTGATGAGAGGTGAAAAATGTAACATATCGACGCTGTAAAGGCTATCTATTTTAAGCGACATTTTGCAAACTTTACAGGAGAGCCATTTAAAAATTTAAAAAAATTATGTCTCATAAATTATACCTCCATTCAGAACATCGTTTATAGACGAGATAAATCATAATTTAATGTGTATTCGCCGATTTATTAAAAATATTTTACAAGTCCCGTGTTGTTTAATGTAATTAGTTCTGTCGTTAGTAAAACTGCGATGTCACTTAAAGTAAATAGTCTTTCCAGCGCCGATATCATTGGTGATACTGCAATACCGTGTAACTATCAATTTGGCAGAGGATGCCAAAATAAATCCAGAGAAAAACTATCATAATTTAGAAAAAACAGGTAATGCAGTATCACCGACGATGTCACAAGTCATTGTACGAGAATTGAAAGGAGACGCAGTGCAGGAAGATGGCGCATCTTTTGGCTGAAGAACTTGTGAGTGAAGTGAAGAACTTCCATTGCAGCAGTCGGTTCTTGTTTAGGGCAGTTACCAACAAGGTCAAAATTCCTGTGATGATTTTGAAGGATAAGAAGAGAAAATGAATTCACAGCAATTTCCATCACAACTTTATAGTACTAAATCTGTCTGTATCCAACAATAAAATTTCACAAGTAAAGGTTTCAAAAATACATAATAATGCTTACATACAGAATTTTTTTAACTATTTATTCATTCAAAACATTTTATAATTTATTACACACATAATATTATGGATTCTTAAATACTCATGTGGAACTTTTGTTATAAAACATTAATTAGTAGAGTAGTTTGACGTTTATGAAAAATAATATTTATATTTGAATATTCATTGTTTTTAGCTTTGTTAATCAATCATGAACAAATATTTACCGATGAAAAGTTACACAATCCTTTTTACAATGTTTATACGATGGGATTTTACACATTTTCATGACACCAGTAGGCATTTTTGTTTACCTGACTTGCGGTCGAAGAATGACTAAATACTTTTTTTTTCTTCATTTTTAATATTATTTTTATTTATAAATACTAGCTACAAACTTTTAAATACTTTTTTTACTTTGATTTTAATTTTTAAACAACTTCCCTTTAAGGTTTTTTTTTGATGGGTTGAAGAGACTGCACTTGAACTACATGCTGGAACTGAGTGACGTCGTCGAGTTGATCTGACGTGAACTGAACTTTTTGGGTCGACTAACTGAACGGGCTGACTGATGTTGGCTGCGTCCTATGGTCTCTATATGGATGACGTTCCTTTGTAGTTCATTTCTTCATGGTAGGGACGATGTGAATTTTATTTATATCAGGGCGACGCTCCCGTCTTTATGTGCAATATTGCTAGAGTTGTAATATAAGTTGTATCAACAAATGGAAGAATTGAAGAAATATTGATGTTTAAACATGGGCAAAATGGTGAATGTTACACAGTGTGTAAAGTGGCAACTTAAACCAGCCAATGACAGGTCATAAGCCCTGCAGATGCCTAGACTTCCATATTCCCTTATTTAAGGTTTTCTCCATCCCTGTTGTAATTTGTTAGCTATTAGTTTATACAGCGCCATTTTCGATAGAAAATGATGACATTGCATCATCGGTCATTAATCTACTTCAGGTGAACTAATTTAATACGTGTGTGTCATCGACTATGGACCCTACATGTCGATGATTCCCGGGGTCTCCTGAGGAATCTGGGTGGGTTGACAACCCTAGTTGGAACCATATCCAGAAAGTAAAGTGATCGGGGAACGACAAGTATTTTGCTGTCAGCTTTAAATTGGTAAACTAGCAGATACCAGTTTTCTGTAGTTGTTTATTTTGTTTGTATTACTACGTTCTCCTTCCTCTGGAAGAAGTATCCGGGAAGTGTGGCCACTATCCTAATTTGAAACTAACACTGTATTCCTTCACAGCGGGGAAACTAGAGCGAGGTGAATGTACTGAACATGTGTATTTTGATTTGATTGATCACAAATTGACAATATTTCAGTTGGGAAACAACGAAACCTTTTCAAGTTTGTGTGATTGTAAAGAAATATATATATTTTTTTTTAATTGGTGGTGAATATGCTTTTGCTGAAGAAAGACAATAATATTGACGATATAAAGAAAAGTGACCTGAGAACGTTGTCAATATTCAGCTTATAATCTGCCACAGATCACACCTCTTCAGGCACGCATCTTTGACCAAAAATAAAAAACTGTAATAAACATTTTACAACAAAAGTTCGGTATTTTTTTAAATATAGGATATGATATAATATAACACAATTTAAAAACATCTTAAATGTATATTTTTTACAGTTAGAAATAATAAAATAAAATATATGTTCATCTGAATAAAATACCTTTGGTTAAAATTTCTTACATAACATTTTGTACTACATATATCAAATCTGGTTTCTCATGAAATATCATAGATGTAACTGTGATATCCATGCGTCTATCGTGTATACATTTCAAATGTATTTTACACATGCCTTATAATCTTGTCATATATACATCATACATCATCGCATACATCCCTGATACATCTCGTCATACATGCCTAATACATATTGTCATAAATACCTCATACATGTCTTATACATCTAGTCATGCATGCCTCATATATCTTGCCATGCAAACCTCATACATGCTTCATAAATCTTGTGATACATGTCTCATACATCTTGTAATACATGCCTCATAAATCTCGTCGTACATGCCTCATACATCTTTTCATACATGCTTTTCGATTATCTCATGTCATCCTTGTGCAGATGTAGGTTCTGCAGTGCAGATAATGAAAAACCTACACCTTTTCTATATAAATATGATGCCTTATATCACAAAAAAGCCGCATCTGCAGGGGACCACTAGTTAAACCAGATGTTTTTTTTTTTTTTTTTTCTCCTCTTGTTCCGTTATTTATTGCTTTGCTTATGCATACAAAGCTTTTTTTCCTGGTATGTATATTTTGTACAATAAATATTTTTCACGGCTCTGAATCCATTCCTTCATTCATTTTTTTAACTATGGCCTTTAGAAAGTCAATGTATCTTTTGGCAGTGGCTTCATTTTTTACTACATCCTCTGGGTTTTCAAAAATTTGGCCGTATTGTGCGCACATTTGTATGCAGTTTAACCTCTCAGCGTCAAACATAGGACAATCGTGTAATATGTGGAGGACGTCCTGAGAGCTGAGTCCATCGCAAGGGCAGCAATCGTTATCTCTTTTTTTAAATCTATGAAGATATTTCCGAAAAGCACCATGACCTGAAAGCATTTAAGTTAGCTCGTAAGTCCAGAAGATGTTAGAGCGCTTGCCCCCTACCTAATAGCCCGATACTTTAAGGATCTGGACTCAGAGGAGGATATTTAGAAAATAAGAACACTCACAGATATATCTCAATAGCCCAGCTCAAGACCTAGACTTGGAGGGTGATAATTAACTTATGTGGACCCGTCAAAATAAATATTCACACTGTGAATTTAAGCATCACACCTCTTTTATTTCTATGATAAAAAAACTTATCTGACTCTAGGTTTCTTTGTAAATCTCCACATTTATACTCCTAATTTAGATAGCTTTAAGTTAGAGATCTCACTTACACAACATTCAGACTCTTTTACGCTTTACGTACTCCACTCTTCACACTCCCAAAGTGAAATTCGATGGAAAAACAGATTTGTTGAACAATCTACCATTTAAATATACTAAAACTATTTAATATATTTTTACAAAAATCAAATAAATATGAATATCAATTAAAAAGAATCTTAGAAGTACCTAAGTAGAGGAATACTATATTAAATTTACAAAAAGAATGTTAGATTTTATAGCTCTACCATGTTTTGCCTATAAATGCTTCACAAATTATTTATCTGCATGTTATCATTTATAATCAATAATTTGACAAAGAGATTTCTAAATGGCACAATCCATACTTTTTTTATTGGTTGATCTAACCTATTTCAAATCCATTTCTTCCCCATCTGTAAGATGCAATTTGTCACTTAATTTATAAAAACTTCACGCAAAGTCATTTTAGCAACCCTCAAAGAAACTATTTTATCTCAAGCTATTTAACATAATATATTCCAGACACCTTTATATTATTGACTTTGGAAAAACTACAAATGACACAACATAAGTAACCAAGGATTTAATATTTAGAAAAAGCAAGTTTAGTTTGATTAAATATATACCAATCTAGAATGCATCAGTAGTAAAGAAAAACATTTTAACCTCACATTTTTAATTCTAAATTTTACATACATGTATTGTAATGATATGTTTGACACATTCTTATCATGACAGAAAAAAATGCTATTTATCGCAAGTTGTATGCAGAGCTGGGCGGTAAACAGAGAGTACAATATTTCTATACAGTCCACTCCATTCTACATATCTGTTGTCGTGTACAAAAAACAAAAGGTATTGAGCTGAATAAACATTTTATTGAAAATTGATATTTATGTTATAATTTTTACTTTTCAAAGAAAATCAGTCAAAACGAAATGCCAGTACTCCTATATGGGTGCGAATCTTGGCACCTTACCAAATCTCAAAACACCAAACTTCTGAGTTTTGAGAGTAAATGCTTGAGAAGAATGTTAGATATAAGGTGTTTCAATTTACTAACATTGAAGTCCGAGAACGGAGGCAGCAGCCTCCTATAACGAGCGTCTTGAGGATGCAGCGGTGGACCTGGCTTGGACATGTGCCGCGCATGCCTCAAGAGAACCTAAACCCTAGTTGCTTTTTCTTTAAACTTGTGGGGGCACGCTGTCCTGGAAGGTTGTCGATGATGATCTTTCGACTTTATTCAGCGGAACTAAGGGGCGCTGGATTGACGTGGGAAGAGGCGAGAGTGCTGGCTAGTGATAGGGTCTCAAAATCTTAAGATTTTGAAATAATACATTTGCTTTCACTTTTCATTATGTTGTATCCCAACTCAACACAGTGCTTTTAGTCTCATGGAGTATGGGATACGTTCTGTAATATATCTGTACCTCAGATAAGTACTTTTGAAATCAATAAAATATTTTTGTATTATATTACTGATTGCGTGATAATGGTTTATACGGTTCTGCGTGTGAAACAGAACTAGAACTCTGGATGAATGTTTTCTACTCAATGGATAATCTTAAGTAAAAACCGGGGAAAGGAAATTGAGCGGAGATTAGCCCGCGTCATAGTGCAGCAGTTGGCACATTTGCTTCCCATTCTTCAGATCCCGGGTTTGATTCCCCGCAAAATCGACATGAATCTTTAGATATGCAAAAATATCTTCCTTTTAAAATGTTGATGTTCTCAAAAATCGCTTTTGTTCGTTAGTTTATCCTCATTTAGAATATTCCTCAGTTATTTGATCCCTACTATGATCAATATGTTTCTTTTTTGGGTGATACCGTGTGTGTTGGATTTGTTTCAGCTACCATTGCAGGAGCCGTCTTCAGGATAAACTGTGTAACCTGAAGATAGCTCCTGCAATGGTAGCCGAATCATCGGAACAAAAAACACCCAAAAAAGAAACATATTGATAACAGTGACCGTGAAAACCTTACCTATTTCCCAACTATGATGTTCACATTAAAAATATTAAAACAATTCATCACATTTTAAGAATACGCTGAAACTAATGAAAAAAAATTCTTAGCTATAAGATCGTTCAAAGAAATCTGATCACGTAGCTTAGTTTAAATTTTTAATTTATCCTTCGATGATCCGTTTTTACTCTTCTTTACTCAGAACTCTGCATTAGTATTGTTTATTTTGGTAATAATTTGTCTTCCTTCATTCTATCATTGAAAATACTTAGAATGAAACAATCTTCTAATTTTTCCTTCTCAATTCATGACACGTTCTTTAAATATTTACTTTAAACGTATTTTGTAAATTCTAATTTCGGTTTCCCCGTTAGATTTGTTTTTTCTGCTATATATTTTGTTGTTTGAAGCAACTCCTCCGGTTAATTCCTTTACATGAACCACTGAACTTCCTGGTTGTTAAAACAGTGACAGCTCTGAAATTGATAGAGTATATATTATATTTTGAGCGTTTTTTTATCAATTTAATACTTCATAAGAATACATTATATAATTATTTAATTGACAACGTACTCCTTACTGGGAAAAACTGGTTATTTCCTTTAAATGCCGGTAGGAAATCAATGACGATAATAATGGATAACGCTTAAATGTCATAAACTTAGACCAAATACATTTTAGATGTACATACTCCTTATATGACCTTAATCATAACTCAAAATATTCTAAAACGGATTAATTTGATTGGTTGGGTAGAAGTCTTTTTAACACACATCATCTCTACACCGTCAATTTGATTGAAACATTCTCTTTGACATTACATATTGAATGTGTTATTTTTCTTGACCGTGTATATGATTTTGATGCGGCTCCGTCATCATGAACACAGAGGGCGAATCAAGGTGAAGGCGGTCAGCACGCCGAATACCACTGCAACGCTGGTCATGTATGTAGACGCAGAGTTCTTAGGATCGCATCCTGTGCAGGTGCATATTCCTCGAACGCACTGACCTGGCTCATTGGAATCTGTGAGGCATTCCTGTGAACAAAATAAGATGGTGTGAAATTCATATTCCAAGCACCCACTTAGAGATTTTACACGCTAAATCAAAAAATATTATTACTAAACTTAACATACGGCAAAATTTATATTTGAATCACTAACTTTGCGGTTATTCATTATAATAAAATAAATACTCACTTACAGATTCAAAAACTATTCTTACTCAAATGAAAGACATACCAATAATACAAAACATACAAATAATATAATCACTAGATCCTTAACACAAAGACAACTTAAACGAATACAAACTAATACCACTTTCAGACAAAGGAATTTTGAGTATTATGCAATTAAAATCTACAACCTACTTCCACTGTCTATTAAAACAATTTAAAACGAGAAAATGTTTTAAAAAAGCTGTAAAAAAATTGATAGTGAAGGTGGGTAGAAGTAAAATGGATTGTCCCATTCGGCCAGACCAATATTGAATCACCTGCTTCACAAACATATAATTTATATTATGCTTTTGTTCTTGTATTGTGCATTTTATATTATAAAAGATGTGGGTATACAGAAATTAAATATAAACATAAATACGTAGTGTTTCAAACTGTCATAACATTTTGTAATTTCTCTCTGTATATTAAGACACCTTTGTTTATTCTCACATGTAAAAAAATTTAAAAAGTTTATTGTTAAGTGTTTTTGGCCAAATTATTTTTATCATTTATTATTGTTTATGATGTGAAAAAAATTAATAAATAAATAAAAATAAAACAATTTTGTTCTTAACCCCTTATTTTTTATCATTTAACCTACATTCTACACAACTAATAATAAAGGAACATTGTTAAAAAAACTCAAAGATGAAGTCTCTAAATATAATAAATCTGGCATATACCAATTAAATTGTAATGATCAACATTGGAAAAATTAAAAGAAACTATAATATTAGAGTAAAGGAACACTTAAGGTACCTAAATAATAATTATTATTCTGAATTCGCAAACCATCAGATAGAAAATAAACAATGTCAATGATGACACTAAATTAAAAGTTCTTCATGTTGAAAATATAATATTAAATTTAGACAACTTGGAAATCTAATTTTTTATTTTAACTTGGCTTCTATTTTTCTGAATAAATCTGTTTTTAGTTCAGTAAACTTTTTGTCTTTAAATTTCATGAACTTCTGCTCTGTGGAATTTGATATTGTTGACATTATTTATTGGTGGTTTTTCTTTATAACCAAGTTACTTTATAACTAGTCTATGGTCTCTTTAAAGAATATTTATCTGTGAATATTGGGTAGTAAGCAAATCAATGTGACAATACTTACAGCACAAAGTCTAAGATGTCAGATCCTAAGATTGAGAACTGTCATTTAGAAACGCACAATTTCACAACAACTTTTATATTTACACAAAGAAAGAACGTTCAGGAATCTAACAATGTTGCACTAAATATATACAAGACACTTTAAGTAGTATTTATTTCATTTTGATTAGCCACATCTATAAAGTCAACTGTGCAATTCTCAGGTTGGTTTATAATTATTTGGCAGAGCTGGTCTTATAAATAAATGAAGAACACCGGAACAGATTGTTAGGTGCTAAAGCGGCCAAACTTCTTTTTATAAAATATAACTTACCACATATAATATAACTTTAATTTTGAATTAATTTCATTAAAAATTGTATTTGTAAAAAAACATACTTTTTTCATTTTCACTTCTGCTTCCGTTATGACACTTCTGTTGCATCACTAATAAAAATGACTGAATTAAAAATTAACTACTTTAAAACGGCATAGGTTCATGTGAACACGTGTTATCAACAACCAATCAATTATAGCCTTACAGCAGATTTCAGATTTCCAGGTAGCTGTGCTTTTCGATATTCAGCGTGTTTTGGCGGGTTCGAGGTTCTACTTTTGAGTTTCAGGAAAACAAGTTCTGCAATTGTGTAAGCCTAAAAGCTCCTTATATTTTAAGATGTAAATTGTATAGTAAATTGTGTTTGCCAGTAAGGATGACAACCGGAAGTATCTAATTTTTTTATAGAATTTTATTTGCTGTCAGACGTGGGGCTTTTTTAAGACTTCTTCTTTACATACAATAAAGTGCCAAGATTCGTGCTTGGAAAGGAAACAACCATTTTTTACCTGATTCCCTGTGCATTTTTGTCCCGAAAACTTGGAAATGATGCAGCCAGTTCCAACCATATGGAAGCCCCACTGACACCGACATTGCTGGTCGATGCAAGACGTTCCATTGAGGGTGGTAGAGCATTGAGCCTCTATCTCACAAGGATCGTATAGTGCCGTAGCCGCTGCAACATAAAACGAAAATTAAAAATACATCATCACGATCATCCCCTTTCCACACCCAGAGGTGCATAGGGCACTGCATTTGTAAACCAATGTAGCATAGTTCGACCATCTGTTATATCAAGATAAGGTAAACAACACTCTTCAGAGGTACTGTTATGGCTCTTCTCAAGGGGGAAGAGAAGTTTTCTTATTGTAAATTTTATTTTTTTGGATGCAACTACAATTTATTTATTTCACATAAACACCCGGAGGGTTACAAGTATGGTACATAAATAAAATATCTGTACCACAGAGGCAGACGGATTCAAATTCAGACTTTGATGAAATGACATTTCGATATTCGTATCCAGTTTATGATCAAGTCCATTGATTTTGAAGAAATGTAAGTCTTCTAATGAAAAAAGCAATGTATTAAGATACTGAAAATACAAATGAATGCTATAAATTATTAGAAATCACTTAGAGAAAGTAGATTCTTTAGGCTTTGGTTGAACCTTTGACCTTTGGATTTGCAACTTTCTGCCTCTGAGGTACAGATATATAAAGTAAGAAATAAAATAAAGCATTTGGTACATTTTAATACCTATAACTAGTAAGAATATAAAGGTGACATGAAATACACAAATATTGTACAACATTTAAATAAATTAATGTATCCAGTAAGAAAAACAAAAAGTGTTGCTTCACACTGATGATTAAACTGTTACTAGAACGAAGAAATAGCCCATACTGTAATAGAGGTTGGAAGAGCTCTCTCAAATAAACAGGCGAAGTGGGATTATTCAAAATATTGTGAAGAAGTGATAGAATGTGAATGTTTCTTCTATGCCTGATACTGAACCATTGTAGTTGCGTGCAGTATTCAGTTATGTGGAGTCAAATTTGCAAAGAATAAAGATATAACGTATACAAACATTCTGCAATCGTTTTAACTTATCAAGCAGTTCAGAATTACCATATGGATTACATACATCTGCATAATCAAGGAGTGACTGTGGATTAATGTTAGCTTAAATTAATTGGCAAGAAATTCTGCAATCTTTTAAGTGAGTGTAAACTGCAATAAAGTTTACGCTATCTTCGTTAACCTGGTCTTGCCACCCTAAATGCATGAAAATATCTATGTTTTTGACTGAAGTCGTGAATGGAGTTTCTGTGCCATTTATTTTGAAAGGAGGGAGTGTGGGAAAATCCACTTCGGAATACATTCATTGTTTAATACAATTTGAGTTTTTATAGGATTTATGCTAAGTCTCTGCTTAATACTATTTTTTTAAATAACCTTTTAAACAGCGATCTTCATCTGGATGCAACACATGTCCATCCTTGCAACGACACACGGAACTGCATCTCGTGTTCTCTCCGGTACAATGCTCATCATCTTCACATTTGTCCCCCAACATGGCATCCTTCAAGCATCTGGAAAATTGAGATAATTAACACTTAGTGGAGTGGGACAGTGGTAATGGATAGAGGTGCAATGTTCTCTTTTCCACTCTGAGGAGCCAAAAATAGACAACATTTGACACAGGAACAAAGACTGATCCATAAATAAAAGTGAAATGGGAAGATTGCGAGAGCGGAAAACATTGCAATTAAGTTTCTGATTTCATATTTTTAATATGACAGTGTTTTAAAAAACTGCGACTGCCATGCCAAAGTTCATTGAGTCAAATTGTTATTGTTTTGGCTCTTATCAATACAAAATACATTTTGCAAAAATATTACATCTTTTTCTTGGAAAATTCAAGTGCCTAAATTGTTGCAAACTTGTAACAATTTATAAGAAGAATTTCTTTTATAATTCCTATTTTTAATAACTGTTTAATTTCATATCTATGCAACTTTGTAGAATGCTTTTTTGACATCCGCTACTGACAGCTTGCCCACCACGTACCAAATACCGCATCTGGAGATTTAAGTCTCCTTGGCGGTGCCCACATACATAAAAAAAATTGTTTGTTGCCAAACAATAAATGCTGCCCAAAAGAGCTCTCTGTAATCTGATAGCCTTGAAAGAGGAAAAAGGACAAAACCACAAGACGCGTTCAGAAGATTGTTTAAATTATCCACAGCAGCACGAAAAGGAATAAACAATATTAAAAATAAATGCCAACAATAACAACTACAGGAGGCGGGCTTGGTGTGCTATTTCTGGATAACATATGAATAATTATGCGATGCCCTACCTGGTGCCTCCATCTCTTGGACTGTGCAGCAAATTGCATTGGCAAAGTCCTCGAACGCAGTAAACCTGGTTGCTGAAGGACTCATCTGGCCCGAGGTAACAGTTTTGCGTCACCATGCATCGCTGACCAATTACTGGAAAAATCAAAATTGTGTTCCATTATTACCCAAGTGCTTTTTTAGTACTCCGTTCTACTAAGAACTACACAAAAAATTGTGTTCTTAGAATCAGAGTGTTCACAATAACGGTTTTGTATTGTATTTTTATTTAGTCCTAAAATAATAATGCAGTTCAGAAACTATTCAATTTAAGCAAACCGTCCTCATAATTTAAATAAAACGTAAGTCACCAAATGATAACTTTACAAGAGACAACAAAAACTTCATAAATCAGTAGTTTTGTTTGAAAATTTGATGTATTTTTTTGACTAAATATTTTGTTTTCAAAGTATACATGATTTTTAAGTATTTTATCCAAACAAATATAAACATACAACATTAAAAATATACATTTTTGCTAGCGTTAGTACCCCTGAATTTTTAAATTTAATTAAAATAGTTATACATTTTTCAATTTTCATATTTTTACTAAAACTAAAATGCTACCAGGCCACTTTCTGTAGCGTGTTGGTGGAGATTATATTTATACTAACTTTTATAATATTATGTACATTTATAAAAACAATGAATAACATATATAATTAACATCCGGAAAGATTATAATATACATGTATATACAAATAAAAATAATAGTTTTTTTCCTTCATTTATTTTTTCAATACAAGAAAATATATGGAAAATTAAAATATTTACACATAAGCTACTATTCATATATAAACTTTTGATCGAGTAGCCACTCTCTTATTTTGCTCTTGTTACATTGTGAGTTAAAATTTAAGTTCTTTCGGCAATAAATTAAAAATGCTAGGAGCTAAATATTTGAGAGTTCTATTACCATACTTATTACATACTTTTGGTACTACCAAGTCATCATTATACGTGAAGCGTGTATTATGGTTATGTTTGAGAGGAATTTTAAATGTATTACTATTAAATTATTCTAAAATAATGCAAAGCCATAGTAATCCTCAATGTTATGCTTTACATCATAAAAGGAGCCTCATCCTCAGGGGACCTCTGATTAAACCCGAGGATGTTAAAGAGATCGACCCCTGCCTAATAGCCTGATACTTGGATGGATCTGGGCTTGGAGTGGGAGATTTAACAAAATGTAAACTCTCGCCTTCCACACAGTAGCCAGGCTTTTTATAGACCTGGGCTTGGAATCTAGAACTATTCACAGGGACCCGTCTCAATAGATCTTCACAGGTTGCAGTGACGTCAGGAGCTTGCATAGCACTGACCTCCACAACTAAGAATAAGCATAATTTTTTTAATGAAAATTTTATGCTACCCAGATTTGAATGAACTGTACATGGTTAGGCTTAGGTACTTTCTCAGAGTAATAACGCACTCCCGCTTATAGAGATGCCATTTCGCTGTATTGAAATTTTTGGTTCGGTTTAACAACAGGCGTGTAATGGTTGCATTCATCACTGTGCTTGGCTTTTGCTCATAAACAACTTGAAAATTTCAAAATTATAAATAAAAACAAAAAATTATACAAACATATATTGGAATCACCCTGCAATAATAAAATGTACATTAGGTAAGTATTCCTTTTAAGGAAATAAGTACATGGTTTTATTGAAAAGTAATTATAATGTAAATTAATACAATTTGGCAATTCTCGACCTGAGTACCTCGTTCGGTGCAATCGTTTTGGTGCAAACTGCAGCTAGCATGGTGATTAATAATCCTTGAACGGTTTTTGTGCATATGGGTGGCTCTATAAGCAGTAACGCATTATTTATTTATTTATTATCATATTATATACATAAAATTATACATTTATACAATGTTGCTTTGATTATCTAAATAGGGTTATTTACCCCCCCGTTCTAAGCCAGTCAAAATATATATATATCTATAAAAAACAGTAATCAATACATAGCAAAATAAATAAAGGTATTAAACATAGTGACAAACATAGTTAAATGCATAGTTTACAAAACATAATAAAAAATTATTTTTTTTTTATTGTTTTTTTGCACCACTACAGTGGTGAATTACATTACAGAACACCCGGGCTTGAGAAAAATCACATTTATTTTTTTTGTGTTCTCACCGGGAATCGAACCCGGAACCTACCGTGCGTGAGTCAAGCGTCTTGACCACTACACCATGGATCCAGGCAAAAACATAGTAAAAAATGCATTAAATAATATGGTAAAAACGTATTTAAAAACCGTGTGTGTATTTGCGAATTTATTTATTTATTTATTATTTCACGTTTTACATAAAACTTTTTTTTTAAATATGAATACCTCACTGGGCACAACCCGTGTCGAGGCATTCATTTACATGATTTAATATATTAGACTTACAGTGTCTAAAAAATATATATAAAATACATAAAAAATATTACATATTCACATTTAAATCCACACAGATATATATACATATATAATAGTAAGAGAGAAAAAGAAAAAAATAATTAAAAAGAAAAAGAAAAAGAAAACAACATTATATTATTAGTACAGCTCACACATTTAACTACTGTGCAGACATTAGGTCAAGTAACAAGCTACTGTCAGCTCCAGGTGGCCCAACATCCGCACAAATACCAAATATACGAGTATATGACATTATAATATGTCAATGTTTATATTTACAAAAAAAAGCTACAATGAAGTAGGTATGTTGTTTTATCATACTACCAATCAAATTATTTAGAAAACAGTAATAATATTTTGTCAATAACGTATATTTATCTTTCTCGCCAGTTAAAACAAGTGCTAAAAATCCAAATAATTTTGTTTTTTGTCTTACTTGCAGTCTCGTAACACCGTCCATCATCAAAATGAGTCCCTTCCTTGCACTGACAGACTCCATCCTTGCAGATGGAATTTAAAGACAAACGAGGCTGACATTGAAGAGACAGCTGGCAGGAGTCACCGAGAGCTTTCGCCTCTGAAATTGTACAAAAATAATTATTTACTTGCAGGGAACAAGCCAAGTTACAAGCCGGCCCTTCAGGGCTCATCTAATCAGCAACTCCAGGCCTCATTCCATACATTTTCGTTTGAAATGGAGCATGGAGGGCTAACACCTGAGTAGTGTTGGGAAAGGGAGGAAATTTCGGCTGTCGACCTTTATAAGAACTTCTCTGCACTTGCTTAATGAAGAGAAAACCACAAAAAACTCATTCAAAATTCATATGTGTGACAGATAAGTTTTTCATCATCATCATTCCATGTCCGCTCCCTAGATGGAACGTATGGTATCTACAAAGAGCCTCCATGCATCTCCATCGACTACTAACTCCTTTGCGTCCTCCCAAGTCAGGTTCTCGTCCCAAAGTTCTGATATAAACTGCCGACGAACAGTAAGCAGTGGACGTCCAGAACGTCGAGAACCCGATACCTTGTAAAGTAGACAAGCGTGGTTAAAGCTCTCAGGAGGCATCCGCAGTATATGGCCTAGCCAACCGTATCACCTCCGCTTAACGACAATTGTCACCAGAGTTTGATGCGTCGGTTCTCTTATTACTTTATTCCTCACAAAGTCAAACTACTTCAGAAAAGTTAGCTCTTAAAAAGTAAGCGTACTACTACTACCATCACACCATTTCTCCGTAGGGACGGCAGAGAGAATGGACTGCCACACACGTCTATCCTGGCATATATTCCTAGCTTCTTCCACATCCATACATCCTGTCATACATGCCCTTCGGTTTTGTCTGCTTTTGACATGACCAGACTTAAGATTTTGATTTATCTGATCATGCCACGTCTTCCTTGGTCGTCCTCGTCTCACGTCGGCGTTTATTTTCGCTATATATATACTTGTTTTACCATTCTTTCGTCGTCCATTCGTTCTGCATGACCAAACCATCTCAGAGACCCTTTTTTAATCTTATCAATTATATATAGTAATCGTATTTGCCTTAAAATAAGTTTTTCTTGTGTTTTCCAAAAGCATGTTTTATATTCGTTTTTAATGATTTTGTGAACGAATATCATTGTATTGAAGGGTTTTCTTTGTTTACAATATGTAAGTACTTTGAATGAATTAAACACTGACTTTACACTTGTGTATCTGTTATTTTTTTCTCTCGGAATCATTCTTGGGGCTTTGTTTTGTAACATGGCAAATTTGTTTCAAATTTGTCGTGGTTTGATAGGATAATATGCTACTGCGGTGATTGGAGAGTGGTTCAGTGATTGTGTTGTAGGTCATTTTGCACGAACCCTTATCATCAAGTCTTCTGGTTCTTCACAAAATTGAAAATGTTCTGTTCTTTGCAATTTTCTTCGTTATAACCTTAGTGTTGTGATGAAATGTAAGTTTCAAGTGTATATAGTTTATAACTGTTGAAAATTAGTATATTAAAGTTAGAGATAAGTTAATATTAGGACATTAATTTATTACAATGTTTGTACTATTTTAAGACCAATTAAAAAAAACAGAAAAAGAAGCCGGTTTATTAGTAGGCATCAGCAGGCGTTGAGTTTCACTTGAAGAGATGACGACATTTTGAGTCCTGTTATAATTTATTGTTCTTATTACCTGTCCTATTCTAATTGAGTAAAAATATTCCTTTCGACTGTGATCTCCGTATTTGCCTCTGTCCATTAATACGGTATTATCACTCGGGAGGAATATCGGATTTAACCTACTCTACAAATAAAAGACTTTTTAAAGATTCTCTTAGTGTTTATATAAACCCTTATAATAAATATTTTCATTCATTATTTTCGTTTCGAAAATAAGGTTTTCGGAAACGATCGTTTCGTAAATTGGTAATAAATTTTGTCACAGAAGTTCACGAGTAATGCATTCATTTTAATGTTGGTAATGCCACAGGCCACAGATAGAAATATATGGAGAGTTGTCTATGCATATTATCTTAAGCCCCCCCCCTTATCCACTCCACACTCCAGTTCCAGGCACTGACAGATGAAAGTGAAAACGGATTACATCTTACATCTCGAATTTATTTTATTATTTTATGGTTTTCAACCTCTCTAAATATTAATTTATTGTTTATTTATTTTTATTTTTTTAAATTTATTTAATTTTACAATACGCCCAAGGGGCATTTACAAAAAATATACGGGTAAATACAAAACATAGTGCGTTGAATTATCAATTTATCATGAAAATTATAATTCACAACTCGTGGCGTTTGATAAGTGACAGGACGCCGAAAATGTAAACAAACGACACATAGAAAAGGGAAGCTATTTACTCTATAAAATCCATAGACATTGATGAAAACAATCTGATGACGTCACAAAACATCCGAAGACGTCATATTTGATGACGTCACGAATTGTTTGTTTTTGGCACCATTCAAATGACTAGAACTTAATACTTTATATCTCCCTTATTTCTTAACAGATTTTAATATGAATAGTACCGATCGGCTTGTTATTTTTTAGATTAATTTATTAGCTAATAAATTACTTTTTTTTATAATTGCCCATTATCATCTTCCAACCACCTCATTAATCTGCATAGAGTTTGTATTCTTTAGGAACAATTATTCAACTTTCCTCCAGCTTACGGAGAGTTTCCCAGGACTATAACAACTGCAGGTAGTTGGTGGGTTTTTGGATCCCTTCAATCGCTTTACTTTTTACCAAAATTAACTACGTCTTTTTAATAATTTCCTCCTATATTAAATGTGTTCATTGCATTACCTCTGATACATTCCCTATGAGTGGCGTTGTAAAGGTGGAGAATATAATCTTCCTTACAGACGCAGTACCCCCGGTCCTCGAAGTTCCGACAGAATGCATTATCCGGGCAGTCGCTGTCTCTTTGGCAGACGTTGCCTAATTTTCCTGTAACATTTACAATATATATATTATATTCACACATTTGGCAAACTTTGTCTACTGTTGTATTTTAAAATTTTAGTAATGTTTTTTTCACCAAACAGACCAGGATGCCCATTAAAATCGGTTTGTTAGAGAACAGAACACCCTGGCTTAAGAAAATGCACATTGAATGTTTGTGATCTCACCAGGAATCGAACCTGGAAGCTTTCGTGCAAGAAATAAGCGACTAAAGTCTCAGCCATTATTCCTATTTTCTTTCAACATTTGCAAAAGATTTTTCATATTCATATTTTTTCCA